>NC_068985.1:51798313-51807000 GCF_001194135.2 Octopus bimaculoides
TCTACAATGTTATTCCTAAAGTAAAGAGTAGCATCATTGAAATCTCAAAACTACGAGACAATGCATGAGTAATTCAAAATAATGTAAATATATATAAGCATTACGTTTGATAAGAGTTATCTGAATACTAAAGGGTCATTAAAGCCTTTTTCGCACTTCGAATCTATATCCCTCTGAGATCAACTTTGTTTTATCTTTTATCCTTCCAGGGTCAAAAAATAAAAAAAAAGTACCAGTCAAACATAGTGATCAATTTAATCACCTATACCACCTACCACCAAAGAAAAGAAAAAGAATAAACAAAAAAAAAAAAAGAAAAAAAAACCCATTGTGCCAATAGTATTGGGGATCAATAAAAGTCTTTTCACTTACTTTTACAATTATCCTATAAAGAAATGTAGGAAAAAGAAGTGAGAATGTATGAGACCTAAACTAAAAATTCACATCAGATATTTAGATATTATATTCTCTATATTCTAACTAAGTATCAGCTGTTGGTTAATTTGGTTGTGAAAGGTTTGATGGTTGGATGGAATTTTTAAGTTTTTGCACAATCTGGATTGATATAGAATATATAAAAAAAAAGCAAAAAAACAAAAAACAACTCCAATCCCCCGCAAAAAACTTACATCTACAACAAAATGACTGAGTCGATAATGATCCCTGTTTGGCCAAGCTGTCAGCCCTTTGTTTCAGCATGTCAAATGCACCACATAAATGTCCCCTGGTAAAACACATGCTCACAGCCCAAGTCATGTGTGATAAATCTGTAAAACGCAACTAGAAAGTGTGCTGATGTATCGCTCCCACACAACAAGTAAGTTTGGATCAGTGCGGATAAAGAGCTGCATCTCTTTGCAGCTCTCTCGGTAAGCTGTCAAGAAATATTGCATGTCTGCTTGTGTCCATCGAGACTGAAAACATGGTTCTATCATTTTCTCAACCAAGTCAACAAAAATGTCACGTGCGTCTTTGCTATGGTTCAAACCATAAGCAATGTTGATGATTGTTTTTGAAACATTCTTGAAATTCGCTTCCAGATCTTGAAAAGCTCTGTCGGACATTATCTTCAGCACTTTATCTAAGACAATACTTTTATGTTCATCGAGGTGTTCCTTTTCTGTAAGAATTTTTAGATCTCGTAACTTCTGCAAAAAATCCCTGTCCAGATCGACATCCATGTCTTCATGGCCTGTGCATTCCACAGAACTATAAGACCATTTAGCAATCATTTGGTTTGCACAATGAACATAATCTTCAAATGTGAGAAATGCGAGTTTTTTCTTACCAGTTTCAAACCTATTGTTTGTGATGAAGACTATTGCAGCGTACTGTCGAGCAAGTTCTTTAGGTAGTAGGTAATAGGTACAGATGTTATCAACGAGGGTACCCATCATTTCTTCCACAGTCTTAAAAACACGCTTAATGTTATCAAACTGACGCCGACAACTTCGTAATAAAACTTTGGTCTTCTCACTTACATCATCCAAATCTTTGCGATTGCGAGCTGAGAGCTTCTTGCCAAGAATTTCCCTTACAACACGAGGATCGAACTGATAGTATTTTTCAATCAGCATACTCTGAGTATCAGGATCAATAAGATAGGTTTGTTGATCAGCGAGTTTGGGAGGGTTTTTCAGTAATCTAAATTAAATGAAAAACAAAATCATGATTAATACACAATAAATAAGAAGAGAAAAATTATTGTTTTCCCCCCCAATTTTTACATGATCAGCATTTACTTTTTGTTTTAAAACAAAGAATAGTAATCTCTTGCTCCTAGCTATTGGATGGCCATTGACTAAGTTCATCTGCCCTTTGAGAAGTTTTTATTCTTTGTCCTGAAGGGTATCTAATGAAAACCACTCTCTTAACAACAACTGTAACTTTGTTTGCATACAAAAATATAGATAAGTTCTTTTCTTTTTTGGTAAATGCATCGACTGCTTAAAGAGTAGAGTTAGCCCTGTGCTAGTCCTTTCCTCACTTAAAGCATCAGGTACAGGTATTGATTGATTATTTAACATCCCTGTCATGTGTTGCACAGTATGGCTGGCTATAGCCAAGAAGCAATAAAGCATTCAAAGAAAGATTCAATAACAGGTTGAAGGCCAATGACAGTGAGGGTGGTAAGCTCTCTGAATACCTGCTGCAAGAGGCCCCCATCATTGCCACATTTCTATGAAAGATTCCTAGCAGGACTGAAAAACCATATACGTGCTGTTCATGTTTAAGACAACAATTGAGCAATGACATTGCTCAAAACTGAGTTACAGCCATTATGCATGTATGTATTTGCATGTGTGTGTGCATGTATGAATCTCTATATTAACCATTTGGTGTGTGTGTGTATGTATGTTTGTATATATATATATATATATATATATATATATATATAAAGTGAAGAGATTTTTATCCACTTCATGTCTTTCCTGACTCCTGGCATTATCTATCGTGTGGATATGACAGTTGACAAACCAACTCCTGAGGTAAGTAATTCACATGGTGGAGATAAACTGTGAAACTTTTCGCTTCTCTGAGGTTTTGTCATTGGATATTTCTGTTCAGTGACTAAATAAGTATTTTTGACTTAAAGAAGGAAAAGGCAGCGCTTTTGCTTAGGAATGTTTAGGCACAGCCCATTTGGCCTTATTGATTTAGTAAAGAAATCCATTTGGTATTGAATGTTTTGATGCCAAGAAAATCTTGGAGCCCACTCTGTAAAGCAGTTGGCATTTGGAAGAGCATTCAGCTGTAAAAGCCATGCCAAACTGTTCTCACCTGTGCTTGTCCCACGTAAAAAGCACTCGGTCCACTCTACAGAGTGGTTGGTGTTAGGAAAGGCATCCAGCCGTAAAAACCCTGCTAGAACAGACGCAGAAGCCTGGTGCAGGCTTCTGTCAAACCGTCCAACCCATGCCAGCATGAAAGGAGGACGTTAAACGATGATGATGATGATATATCCTCACACACACATAAGAATGTAAAAAGAGAGAATAGATAGCTTCTGACAATGCAGAAAGTTTAATAAAACCTTTATATTTAATAGAGGCCCATCTGTCTATTTTCTTTCTAACTCTCTTTTATATACACACACACACACACACACCTTGAGCAAGTGTCTTCTGCTATATAGCCTTAGGCTGACCAAAACCTTATGAATGGATTTAGCAGACAGAAACTAAAAAAAGTTATACACACAGAGGAAGTGACAAAAGTATTGTCCTTTTGTATTTGAATCATGTTGTTTTGATGAAACAATACTTAATAAATTTCCTAAAACTTCTGCAATTTTATCATTAGTTTATCATTCATTTCTTTAAGTAATGCAATAAATTAGTGTTCAATAAAAAATTACTTAATAAACATTTATATACTATAAAAGTTATTAAATGCAAAAAGGGCGTTACTTCTGCTGCACCCTGTATATCATCATCATCGTTTAACGTCCGCTTTCCATGCTAGCATGGGTTGGACGATTTGACTGAGTACTAGTGGAACCCGAAGGCTATACCAGGCTCCAATCTGATTTGGCAGAGTTTCTACAGCTGGATGCCCTTCCTAACGCAACCACTCCGAGAGTGTAGTAGGTGCTTTTACGTGTCACCCGCACGAAGGCCAGTCAGGCGGTACTGGCAACGGCCATGCTCAAAATTGTGTATTTTATGTGCCACCCGCACAAGAGCCAGTCCAGGGGCACTGGCAACGATCTCGCTCGAAAGTCCTTACACATGCTGCGGGCACAAGTGCCAGAAAGGCGATGCTGGGCACAGGTGCCATCCCAATTTCGCTTGCTCCAACAGGTCTTCGCAAGCTGAATTTTGTGCCCAATGAAAGAGACGACGTTGGCATGGGTGCCAGTCGTCAAATTTAGTTAGATTTCGATTTCACTTGCCTCAACAGGTCTTCGCAAGCGGAGTATATATATATATATATATATATATATATAATGTGTGAGTGTGTGTGTGCATGTATATGTCATTCATCTCCAATATTCTACCAAAATATATTTGGCCATGGAAAAATATGATCTTGCTTGGAAACAAGGAAGGGCTGGTGACAGAAAGGGCAACATGCTGCAGAAATATACTTCAATAAATTCTGTCTGACCCATGCAACTAAGGAAAAGTGGACATTAAAATGATGATAATGACAAGATGGCACTTTGGTGACTTTAGTGAAGAATTCAGATCTGGTCTGAGAATAATGCCTGAGGTATTTCTTTTCTTCTCTCTAAGGAGACCCCAAAAAAGATTTTGTGAGTTATGGACACTTCCCCTACTTCTCTGACAAAACTATAAAGGAAAAAGAAAATGTATAAAATAAGGAATTCTTTAATTTGTTTTTACGTCTGTTTTTCCATGCTAGCATGGGTTAGATGAATATATTATTATGGTGTTGTTTGTTGTTTTTGCTGCTGGATGCCCTGACTGTTGCAAACCTTTACCATTACTTGTTTTTCAAGTAAGGGTTCTTTTATTTCAAAGGCCTTTAAAGGTGCAAAGTGAGCAGATAATTTGTTGATAGGGGGAATGACAATGTCATTGATTATAGCTCAGTGATTTTCAGAGAAGCTCATACAGAAACATGCACACCCATGCAGAGATACACAGACCCATATAGACACATGCACATATAAACATATAACCCCACCTCCACTGCCACCACCAACTATATGAAAAGCTTCTTTCAGTTTCTGTCTATATTTGCGTTATTGTTCTTACAGCTGAATCACTGCCAGAACTAGAGAACAAGTTTCAGGTATTGAAGCAAAGTCTAGAATTGAAGGGCCTTGGAGTTAACCTAGCAAAAACCCAAGTCTTAGTAAGTAGAAAGGCAGACAAATCACAAATCCCTTCAGGTAGATAGCCCTGCTTGATCTGTAGAAAAGGTGTAGGTGGAAACTCCGTAAGATGTGGCCGGTGTAAGTTATGGACACATAAGGGGTGGAGCAATGTCAGAGGAAGGTTAACAGGGAAAATAGCTTTTGTGTGTGGAAGGTGCACAAGTACAATAAACACTGAACATGTACAGAAGATAGACTCCATCAACTGCCAGTGGGGTAAGCTACAAATAGTAGATAACTTCCGTTATCTAGGTGACCAAAGCAGAGGTGAATGCTCTGAGAGCATAGCTGTGAGAATAAGAATAAGCTGGGCAAAGTTCAGAGAGCTCCTACATCTGCTGGCTCAGAGTGAAAGGCAGATTGCATGGTGCCTGTGTGCGAACAGCTATGCTACAAGGCAGTGAAACATAGGCTGTGACAGCTGAGGACATGTGTAGGTTTGAAAGAAATGAAGTCAGTATGTTTTGCTTGGATATGCAATGCTGTTGTGCATGTACAAAAGAGTGTAAGCATCTTCAGAGAAATGTTGGGCATAAGAGGCATCAGATGTGGTGCGCAAGAGAGACAACAGCGCTGCTATGGTCAAGGACAGCTGATCTCTAACTGTGGAGGGAACATGTGGTAGAGGTAGACCCAGGAACATGGGATGAGGTGGTGAAGTTTGATCTTTGAACTTTGGGCTTCAAGGAGGCAATGAATAGTGACCAAGACCTTTGGCAATATGCTGTACTTGAGAAGATCCATCAAGCCAAGCGAAATCGTAGTTGTAGCTGATGCTGGTGTCACATAACTGGCACCTATGCTGGTGGCATGTAAAAAGCAACTTTCGGTCATTGGGCCTCATGGAGGCAAGGTGGCATGTGAAAAGCACCTTTTGAGGGTTAGGCCTCACAGAGGCAACGATGAATGACCAAGACCTTTGGTATTATGTTGTGCTTGAGAAGAAGACTCATCAAGCCAAGTAAAGTCGCAGTCATGGCAGATACTGGTGTCACACAAATGGCACCTGTGCTGGTGGAACGTAAAAACACCCACTACACTCTCAGAGTGGTTGGTGTTAAGAAGGGCATCCAACCATAGAAACCATGCCAAATCATACTGGAGTCTGGTGCAGCCTTCCAGCTTGCCAGCCCTGGTCAAACCATCCAACCCATGCCAGCATGGATAATGAATGTATGATGATGATGATGATCCCTGGTCACTAAATATGTGGAACGTAAAGCATTGTGCATGGATAGTGAATTAAATGCCTTAAGATATTTAATCTCATTCTTTTACAGTTTGTCCCAGTCAACTTTGTTTTACTATTCAGTGAGGTTATTGATGTTGTTGATTAAGAATTTTAGGGGTCCATGTAACAAAATAATAAATTGGGGATCTACAATAGTATTTTAAGGGCCTCTGAAAAAATTTTGCTTTAGATGTATGTATTGCAAGAAACAACTAGGTTTCTTTCTCTAACATTTAATTTAGTTCAACCTTCACAAGTTAATGTGTGAAAAACAAAAAAATTTCTATAAAACTAGTTTATAAACATCGGATGGCTATGGGGAGGTCCACCAGAATAAAATAGTAATCAAAGGGGTCCATAGATAAATAAAATGGTTGAGAACACCTCTTTACTCTTTTACCTGTTTCAGTCATTTGACTGTGGCCATGCTGGAGCACCACCTTTAGTTGAACAAATCGACCCCAGGACTTATTCTTTGTAAGCCTAGTACTTATTCTATCAGTCTCTTTTGTCAAACCGCTAATGTTATGGGGACATAAACACACCAGCATCGGTTGTCAAGCGATTTTGCAGGGACAAACACAGACACACAAACATAAACACACACACATACATAGACATACATATATACAACAGGCTTCTTTCAGTTTCCGTCTACCAAATCCACTCACAAGGCTTTGGTCGGCCTGAGGCTATAGTAGAAGACACTTGCCCAAGGTGCCACGCAGTGGGACTGAACCCGGTACCATGTGGTTGGTAAGCAAGCTACTTACCACACAGCCACTCCTACGCCTGTTCATTTTCAGTCTTTCATGAAAAACATATCAGGTCAAGGGAAAAATATTATCTTGCTTGGAAACAGGTGACGATTGGTGACAGAAAGGGCATCTGGCTGGAGAAAACCTGCCTCAATGTATTCTGTCTGACCCATGCAAATATGGAAAAGTGGATGTTAAAACAATAATGATGATGACAATGACATGTTTTTTGTTTTAAGACAGTAAGGTGTAATCTGACTAAGATATGTTAGCTATTTCCAGCAGGTAAAGTAACCAGATACAGGCTTCCTCTATCTGGTCATGGGCAAACTGCAGCTTGTGTGACTTCCTGAATGGCACACCTAACCCAAAATTACTGTGGGGTTTTTTTTAGTTGAGCAACCCATCTGATGATAAGTCATATCGCAAGTAACCTGCTTGAAAAAGTTTGCCCACGTCTACTCTATACTAAAGTCAACAATTGACTACACTTCCCATTCTCAGCAGATGCTGAACCAGAAGACCTGGAATACATTATATGTATATCATCATCATCATCACTGTTCACCATACTAGCATGGGTTGGATGGTTTGACCAGAGCTGGCAAGAAAAGCAGGAGAGCTGCACTAGGCTCTGGTCTGATTTGGCTTGGTTTCTATGGCTGAGAGGCCTTCCTAATACCAATCACTTTACAGAGTATGCTGGGTACTTTTTACATGGCATTGGCATGGGTGCTATTACATGGTGCCATTATGTGACACCAGCACAGGCACTTTTTACATGGCATGAGCACAGGGCTCTTGCAGTGGGGGGAGCAGCATTAACACTTCTGCTGTGGAGGACGGGTTTTCTTGAGTACACCCAAATATATGAACTTCATGTATCTCTGCAAGGAGTCAGTTGGGTTCATGATCAAGTTCAGACTGAATGACTGTCATATCTTTTCAGCAGGCAGATGTTGAACCTTCCTCTAGGTGAAAGAGATTTTAAGTCATCACTGTACAAGATTTCAACATAGTACAGTTACCATATTTTTCAGCACTAAGTTCAAATTCTGGTGAGGTCGAATTTGCCTTTCATCCTTTTGGGGTTGATAAATTAAGTACCAATTGTGTACTGGGGTCAATCTAATCGACTGGTTACCTCCCAAAAAAATTTTGGGTCTTGTGTCTAAAGTAGAAAAGAATATTTTGTTTGGCACCAAACTTCTGTGACCGTTTCTACAACCTTGATAAAGCACAAAACCCCAGATACATATTTTCTTTGCATTCAATTAACTGGACGCTAATAGACAACTGGTACCTATATAGGCAACCCCAATGTATTTAATCATTAAATAGTGAGATGACAATCTTAATAGAGTTGTGGTTCACCATCATCTACTATTCGATTTACCTTTTATCTTTTACTTGTTTTAGTCACTGGACTGCAGCCATGCTGGGGCACCATCCTGAAGGGTTTAGTTGAACAAATAGATCATCATCATCATCATCATCGTTTAACGTCCGCCTTCCATGCTAGCATGGGTTGGACGATTTGACTGAGGACTGGTGAAACCGGATGGCAACACCAGGCTCCAATCTAATTTGGCAGAGTTTCTACAGCTGGATGCCCTTCCTAACGCCAACCACTCAGAGAGTGTAGAGGGTGCTTTTACGTGTCACCCGCACGAAAACGGCCACGCTCGAAATGGTGTCTTTTATGTGCCACCCGCACAAGAGCCAGTCCAGGGGCACCGGCAACGATCTCGCTCGAAAGATTTCATGTGTCGCCCGCACATGAGCCAGTCCGGGGGCACTGGCAAACGATCCCGCTCGAAAGATATCACGTGTCGCCCGCACATGAGCCAGT
>NC_068985.1:51807382-51815376 GCF_001194135.2 Octopus bimaculoides
GGGGCACCGGCAACGATCTCGGTCGAAAAACCTCATGTGTCACCCGCAAGCCGGCCCAGGGGCACCGGCAACGATCTCGCTCGAAAGATTTCATGTGTCGCCCGCACATGAGCCAGTCCGGGGGCACTGGCAAACGATCCCGCTTGAAACATTTCATGTGTCACCCACTTATTTTTTTTTAAAGCTTGGTACTTGTGTGTGTGTGTGTGTATGTTTGCCCCCCCCCCCAACATCCCTTGATAACCGATGCTGGTGTGTTTACGTTTCTGTACCTTAGTGGTTTGGCAAAAGAGACCGATAGAAAAAGTACTAGGCTTACAAAGTATTAGTCCTGGGGTCGATTTGCTCAACTAAAGGCGGTGATCCAGTATGGCCACAGTCAAATGACTGAAACAAGTAAAAGAGTAAACCAACAGAGGTTGTTAAGTACTGCTGGTAGATAAACAGAGACAGAAATACACACACACACACAATGAGCTTCTCAGTTTCTGTCTATCAAACCCACTCATTAGGTTTGGTTAGCCCAGGGCTATAATAGAAGTCACTTGCCTAAGATGTCATGCAATGGGACTGAACCTGGAACTATGTGGTTGGGAAGCAAACTTCTTACCACATAGCCACACCTGCACAACTAATATTTAAACAAATAAAAATTTAAAAAATCCTAAAATTTAATAAAATTACCATTAAGTTTTTGTTTGTAGAAAATGTCTTGTCTCATTCATTCACACACACACAGCCCCATGGATTTTCGTATGTTAAAATTATTTCTGAATATTCCTGAATATTACTGAAATATCCCAAAAGCAAGCCTTTCAGAATTATGCAGTGACCTAATTTTAGTCATGGTTAGAGATCAGGAACTGCAATGTGAGAATAAAACAACAATTAGGGCAACATAGAAATTAATGTAACAAAAATTATTAAACAAACTATTATTGCTTCAATGAGGAGGATGTCTCTTGACCTATAAAAAACAGTAGCTAAATTTACCTCAAAGCATAACCTTTCTTTCTTCCCTTTGAAAAGAATAAGAGATACATTGGGTAAATGTAGTTTTAGATATACAAGGTCTAGGAAAAAAAGCCACTCTATTGCAGATTATTTTTTCTTTCTTTTCTTTTTTTTTAAATTTAAAATTTTGGAATTTTCAATTTCTAGATTCAATTTTATTTTTATTGCTATTTTTATACATGAATATACACACACCTTTTATAATACCCCTCTGGCGGCCTAAAATAATATATTATAAAATATCCAGGTTTGAAACAGAATCAAATATTTATAAACATGTAATCCACAAACCCTACCTCGAAAAAACACAAAGGTTAAAATTTCTCCAAACTAATCAAATTACTTATAGAACAATGAACATCTAGAGAGAAATGTATGGACCAAAAATCTTTACATCTTCCTACAGCCTTTTCTGAACATCAAAGCACAAAATAAACAAATTTCTATACTAACAACACCATGACATGCCTGACTAATAACCCCCACCTTCCAAATAAAAACAGGAAATACCCTAAATGACAAGTAATGAAACTGACCACCTACTTACATTCTTTGGTAAACCATTAAAAATTCCATTACAATAGAAGTTAATCCACCCAATTACTAAGTTTTTAAATACTGGACTTTGTATCTTTAAGCCTTCCCCATATTTAATCAATAAAATTTTTTCCAAAACACCTCTCCATAACCTACCCTGAAACCTAATTACCACTCCATTCAAACCCACACACCCAATGAAGATTTTAACTTAACAGAGACTATATAAAGACCAGATTAACTTCAACAATGCTTCGCAGTCTGACGATGGCTTAACTGGTTGAAGCTTCGAAGTCACTGTTAATAATATTCTTGGTTATCGTTTGAAGTGAAGAACATTGGGGAAACGTTCTGTGATAAATGGTAAAAAAAAAATCTCCAAATAACGAGTCTGTAAAAATTGTAATGAAGGCTATTTGTTTTAATCTTATAACAATGCAAAATGTCATTGCACACATGTAAACAACATATTCTTAAACACATTTTTCTGTATTTAGGTCATCATTTAAATCTAAAAAAAAAAAGAAAAACCTTGTGAGAAGTGAAACTTTCACAATATTGCTTTTATTATAGAAAGTGGATGGAGGAGGAGTTTTACTATATCAGATCTAATTATAAAATGTGAAATAACTATAATATCAATTCTGTTGTTGGATGCACATTGCTTTCAGAATCGTTTACAGACTCAGACAAGATGCCTTGTGGTATTTAGTTACGGTTCTTGGCATTTTGAGAGCAAAACCCGCCGAGGTCAACCTTACTTTTACTTCCTTTCAGGGCCCATATAAACGACGATACCCCAATCAAAAATATGAGGCCCTAAGTCCTACATTAGAAATAAATATTTTGCTCGGGTATGTAAGCAATCACTATTCTGCTCGTGTGTTCCGAAATAGAGCCAGTATAGCGGGATGGTCACGATGGGAACGCTTTTAATAATAAATACTCATATAAGCCTGTTGGATCAGGGCTGGCCAAAGACTGAACGCTAAATGAGGGTAAAAGGTAACATTTACATGTGGTTATATAAAATTATCGGCTACTAATATATACGATATATGTATATGAAAAATAAAATACAATAAAATTTATCGAAAATGTTTTTATATAATTACATCACTAAAAAACAACAAGGACATTAATTGCAATAATTACAGTATTATTACTGACACATTAAAACAACGATACAGCACAGATCAGCTGATCACGGCAACAAGAAACACTGTATGTGGTAGTTTGATGTGCTTGAAATAGCAGCGAGATTCTCGTCAGATCACGGTCTGAAAAAAGAAAGGTTACATTAGATAACGTTGTCCTATGTCTGAAAACAAGGTGGGATGGTCATTACTGGAATGCTTTCGACCATAAACTTGGTTAGTCACAGTTAACCTAGTGTCAAGCAACAATAATATCTATCAGCTGATAGACCCATGTGTCAAAACGACGAAATGATTATGGGTGGAACTACTTTGATCAGGTTTGCTCAATCTGAAATGACCAGGGACTAAATAACGGCAATGACCCATGAGCCAATAACAAGGTGTCTCTAAGTGGTCGTTCGACATGCTAAATATAACAGCCGGACGTCTTAAAATTATATTCTACCACTTAAAACAGAAAAGCACATTGAATGACGTAGTGCTATATATATATATATATATATATATATATATACAAGACAGGATGGTCACGGTTGGAAGGCATTTGAACAAAATTCTACTCGACTTGGGGATTAAACACGTATATTTGTGTGAGTATGCAGCACACGCTTGATGTATACATATATAATTTAGCCACAAGTCAGTCCTAGGATCAAAAGGATTCTGGCTATTGCTATCCCGTCTTTTACCAAGCCAGTAAATATAGAGAGAAAATTGGCTGTTATTTCTAGCATAACGAGCGTCCACATAAAACATCTTCACGGAAAAGTAGTAATTATTTAACCCCAGGTCAAGCTTGATTTCAGTAGAGCTTATTATGATCAAAGGTAGGCCATGTTATTGTTGTTATAACCCCAGGTCAAACCTTTTTGAACAAACTTACGATCGAAAGCATTCCAGCCTTGACCACCTCGATCGTCCTTCTTTCGAGCACTGAGTATTTCCAACACCAAAATATGTCCTTCCTTTTTTTTTCAAGAAGATAGGGGTCTGTAATTTAAAGGAGGCTTGCCTGCTATTTTTAGCAGGTCGCCAGCTCCACATAGAAGACCATGTGTATGTAAATAATGCATTGGTGCTATTAATGTTGGTAGTGGTGGTGGGAAAACAGAGAGAAAAGATGAGAACTTTTATATAGAACAAAATATTTTGCCGTACATTATTATTATTATTATTAATTTGCTCACCGTTCGAGACTTGCAAAAGTACGGTAATAGTCTCTGGTGTCGCTAAGAAGATCATCAAATGTTGCTTGGTACTTTACAAGCACTCCGTTCTGTTGTAGATTGATGGCCGCTTCATGTGCTGTGTTACCGTTTAACCAATATTCATAGACTTCTGGATCAACGATTAGACGGCTGCCTACCATCACATCAACCTCACTGATAGTATTTGCCATTTCGAATTCACACTACGTAGTTAATGAAATAAAGAATTAAGGAATTTTGATTTTAAAGTCGTCCGAGAGTCGATGGAGGATTTCAACAGAGTCGATTTAAGGTTTGATCTTTGAGATGGATGTGTTCGTGTGCTTGCGTGTATGTATGTATGTATGTGTGTATTTATATTATATATTTTATATAGATGTGTGTGTGTGTGACACGACGGTCGAAGTGCGGCCCTTTAAAAAGTCGACTAGATATAAATAAAAAGTTGTTGCTATTCACAAATCGATAGTAATTAAACTAAAGCAAAAAAAAAAAAAATCAGGAATTGAATAACAAGGGGAGGGGAAAGAAATTAAAAACAAAACAACAAAAACGAGGGAAGCTCCGATTGGTGTTTACCCCACTAGTAAGACACCATAAACAGATACACACTCTTACATAAACAAACACACACACATATATATATACATGTACATACACACATATAGACATATGCATACATACATGTGTGTGTGTGTGCGCGTGCGTATTTCAATTATCTATATCTATGTTATATTTTTACATTTATAGTCACTTATATATAAATATCTATAATTTACATGAGTATATATATTTCTGAATTAAAAAAAAAAAATTTCATTCCATAGTGAGGAAAAAAAAAAATGCGGAGAGGAAGTCTCGCAATGGTTAACATCTGAGCGAGAATTGATACGAGACCGGAAGTGAGTACTAGCGGTCCAAGACTTCCTCCATAGTATGTTGTGTTTACGCGGCAAGTGTGGACAGTAGGATCCAGCTGAACTCTAGTCAGAAAAACCTTCCTAAGACTGCCTTCTCACGCAAACCTTCTCACCAATGGACGAAGTAAGATTGCTTTTCATGCCTATGATCTTATTTCTCCTCTCTTTCCGCTGGCAATCGTGCTGATTTCCCGGCAAGAATTACCAACAGAAAAACAAATGACACGCGCACACTCATCATTGTAAAGAGACATACGCACGCATTTTATCAATTATCTCAGATCCATGTGTATTAATAATATTAATCATAGTGTTCATAACTAGATCCTTGTCATGCAATGTTGCATTCTTTCCACTTTTAAATATAAGAAGAAAAACTTAAATCTTGTCTCGCTATTCCCTCTCTCTCTCTCTGCAACCAATGACGTTCTTTAGCAGTATTTCCGTGCTAATTAAATCGTATTCGTTTTTAGTGTTGATAGACGGGGAAGAGAAAGTTTTAGTTGGTGCTAACGGCGAAATAAGGGGAAAATGTAACTAGGGAAATGATGGGGGAGATATATAAAACATTGTTGAAAAGCAATAACGCGATCAGTCAGATCAAATGAAAGTAATAAGGCACCTCCCGTATTGAAGGTTGTGAAAATCCTTCCTACAATGTAATACTGTGTGGAATATCATTTTAGGTCGTTTGACCTTAGCTTTTTAACAGCAATAATGACTTCAAGCTTTTTACTTTAAATGTTTGGAAGTTTTAAAGCGAAATCGTGTTGAATTCCTTTTTGCTCTTTTCCCCGCAAAGCTTTTTATATGAATATAATAAACTGTTAACATTTTCTCTGTGAAATTCTGCCAGTTTTGCCTTGTTTGATCAAGAGTATTGTTGTGAAAGGACTTAATATCCGCTGAAACCGTTGAAATCCAGGATCCACTAACGTGTTGGAAAGAAAGACTAGTTTAAAAAAAGAAAAAAAAAAGAAAAGAAGGCGGAAATATTAAGAACCATCGTTTCTAAAGTAGAATATTGTAACGATACTAAAACAATGTGCCTAAATGTTTGCTGAATATATATAAGACTAGCTAAGGAACGTTGTCTTGCATGAGATGCGGGAGGGCTCTACTATGTTTGTGTTGCAAGAACCAGCTGTGTTATGGGTGGGGCCACTTTTTAGTTGATATTTTGTGATATTTTCTTTTATAAGACGACACAATTAAGATAAACCAGAAAGAGAAATAGAGGGAGAAGTGTAGATACTATTTAAGAATAACAAACAGACAAAGCAAAACTTGTGGGAAGTGAAACGCATCGTCATGCCCCGGTTATACAAAAGAAAAACTTTGAAAACTTTTTCTGAAGATGATCTGAGGGATGCTATAAATTGTTATAAAAACGGAGGTAAAGGTGTGACTTTTCGATCAGTTGCTCGGAAGTTTGGTGTACCAAGATCCACGTTAGAAAGATGGGTTAACAAACGCGAAAGTGCTCATTTTCGATCGGGCCGTGATACAGTCCTGTCAACGGAAATCGAAGAATATTTAATAGAGGCACTCTTATATCTGAGTGACCTCGGCTGGACGTTGGATAATGATCAACTGAAACTTATCGTGAAAAGTTATCTCGATTCCATGGATCTGCAAACGGTTTTCAAAAATAATATACCTGGAGACGACTGGCTTCACCATTTCATGAATCGCTGGAAAGACAGATTAACTTTGAGGAATCCAGATTATGTAAATAATGCAAAAGTTAGAGAACTCACCGATGCAGTTATCGATGGCTTTTTTCAAATGTTGACTCAGTTGGTTAATCAACTGGGAATAACAGATTTACCAGAACGATTTTACAATTTAAATGAAACGGGACTTAATCTCGACCCCAAAAAGAAAAAAGCTTTTCATCACCGTGGCATTAAAAACGGTCAGTATGTGATGCCATCGGTGGGTAAGACACTTTACACAGTTTTATTTTGTGGCAATGCTGAGGGAGAGTACCTGCCACCCTACGTTATTTACAAAGGTAAATACTTGTACGATACGTGGATGATGGGTGGCCCTGCTGGGACAACATACAACATTACAGAAACTGGTTGGATGGATGATTATGTTTTTGAAAACTGGGTGACACAGACATTTTTGCCTTTTGTAAAAAATAGGGAGAAACCAATAATTGTGTTCTTTGATGGCAATGGCTCACATATTACCTATCAAACAGCTTCAAAAGCCAGGAATGCTGGGGTACATCTTGTTTGCTTACCTCCACATTCCTCAGGTGCTCTGCAACCTTTTGAGATTTCTGTGTATGGACCTGCCAAAAAAGTGTGGCATAGGATTCTGCAGACATACTATAAGGAGTCTAGTCTGAAATCGGTCCAAAAGCTTGTTTTCCCTTCTCTTTTGAAACGCTTCTTTGACGAAGCATTCCTCGGTCGTAAAGATAATCTCATCAATGGATTTCGTAAGTCTGGTTTTTGTCCTTTGGATGCACAAAAGGGTAAGCTACTTTCTTCTAAAACCTTAGATAGATCGGAGAGAGATGCTGGTCCGTCTGGTCTCCAATCAAAAGAAGATACTGAAGCAGTAACAGGGGCTGCATCAAATTCTAAAACAAAAGCCAAAAAGTCTTCTCGGTCTTCTGTTTCCTCGGAAGAGAAAGCAAAGACTGCGAAGAAACCTTCAAAACGTCAGAAAAGAAGCTTACAAAGTGATGACAAGCCACCACCAAACAAAGAACAAAAGAAAAATGTACAAGAAAATAACGAATCTGCACTAATTAGAGAAGCAATTCTCAAATTACAGCCTAAAATGAAGCGGAAGAATAAAAATAAATCTAAAAAGAAGTCACCAACGGCAAATAAAACTAATAATAACAACAAAGAAGAAGAAAAAATTGATGATAGTATTTGTTATATCTGCCTGGAAGAAGACCCCGAAACTGACCAGGAAGATATCAATTGGGTTGGTTGTGACAATTGCCCCAGATGGTTCCACGTGTCTTGTGTGGACGGCAGCGACAACCCCTGCAAACTTTGTTCCTGAAACTTCCCACGTGTAAAATGAAATCAAAAAAATGTTGACTTGTTCAAAAAAAAAAAAATATCCACTTTGCTCTACTGCCAGATATTTTCCTACTTTTGTTTACAGATGTATAATTTCAC
>NC_068985.1:51815612-51830789 GCF_001194135.2 Octopus bimaculoides
TATATATATACAAATATATATATATGAATGAATATATACATGCACACACACTATATATATAAATGTGTGTATCTGTATATATACAAACATACATAATTGCATACATATCCTCTTTTTTGAAACTCACTCTTCTCTGGATTAAGAAAAAAAAAATCGAACAAATATATGAAGAATAAAAGGAAACATCTATTTGTAATTATTATTATTATTATTATTATTGCTGCTGATTCTACTATTTTGATTATGACAACTTATTATTATTATTATTAATGTTTAAATTCCTTTGAGGTCAACTTTGCCGTTCATCCTTTCCAGGGTTGATAAAATAAAGTACCGGTTGAATACTGGGGCCGAAATTAATCGATTGATCCTGTTGCCTCTTGAAAAATTACTGGCCTTGTACCAAAATTTTGAAACCTTTATTATAATTTTTGATATTATTATTATTATTATTATGGCAGTGAGTTGGCAGAATTGTTAGCATGCTGGGTAGAATGCTTAGCGGCATTTTTGTCCATCTTTACATTCTGAGTTCAACTTCTGCTGTGGTTGATTTTGCCTTTCGTCCTTTTAGGGTCGATAAAATAAGTACCGATTGAGCACTGTGGTTGATGTAATCGTCTTACTCTCTCCCCCAAAATTGTTGACATTTTACCAAAATTCAAGATAATCATCATCATCATTTTTATTATTATTATCATTATCATTATTATTTCTGGTTGTTATTATTTGTATTGTTATTTTTTTAAATATTACTTATTGAATTTCTGACATGTATTTTACAAAGGAAATGTTACTGTATTTGAACATCCTGTTTGAATATGTTGAAGTAATCTAGCTGTTGTCTGTGTTATGGTATTGTTAGGCCCATTAAAACTCCTTCCCTCGAGCTAGATGTTTTACACTTGATGGTTGATTACTTAGGTGTGTTTCTGATTACCACCAGGTAGTCATAACACTGTTTCACTCAGGGTTTGATATTTCTACTGCCACTGGACTGTTTTAATTGCTCCAATAAGAAAGAAAGAATGAAAAAAGAAAAATCAATAAAACAGTTGTCAAATTCACCTAATATAGTTCACAGTTTCTGGATAATGTGATGATATTTATGGTGTATTATATAAGGTATTATGATAATTGATGATAATGAGTATGACAAGGTTGAAGATGAAGTTGATATGTAATATGGTAATATGGACATCATCATTAGACTGACCTTTCATATATCTGCTGCCAAATTATGGAAACTTTTTGCTACAACTGACAAATAGGCTTTCCTTTATAAATCTGTATCAGTTGATGAAGGAAGGTCTTGCTTTCAACAGTTGAAAGTATTGAGAAAGAGCCGAAGGTTTTATATACATGAAGCATTTTGAACAACTGAAGGAGCCTCTACAGGATTACTCGACATGCTAGGAGAAGGCCTTAATATACATATATGCAAAGCGTTTTGAACCACCAAAGGAGTCCCTACAGAATCACTTTACATGCTAGAAGTAGCAGTTAAATCTCCCATATATATATATATATATATGGAGGCGCAATGGCCCAGTGGTTAGGGCAGTGGACTCGCGGTCATAGGATTGCGGTTTCGATTTCCAGACCGGGCGTTGTGAGTGTTTATTGAGCGAAAACAGCTAAAGCTCCACGAGGATCCAGCAGGGGATGGTGGCGAACCCTGCTGTATTCTTCCACTACAACTTTCTCTCACTCTTCCTTCCTGTTTCTGTTGTGCTTGTGCTTCAAAGGGTCAGCCTTGTCACACTGTGTCACGCTGAATATCTCCGAGAACTACGTTAAGGGTACACGTGTCTGTGGAGTGCTCAGCCACTTGCATGTTAATTTCACGAGCAGGCTGTTCCGTTGATCGGATCAACTGGAACCCTCGACGTCGTAAGCGACGGAGTGCCAACAACATATATATATATATATAATGTTCCTATTTAAAAAAAAATAGGGACCAATTTGATAATGTAGTCCTAAATGTGCACTGCTTAAGAAACATGACTCACCCCTGGAGTTTTTTTCATTGAAGTTCTGTTTGTTAGGGCTGACCTTGGGTTTAACAACATAAAATGTTTGAATCAACGAGGGAGCCTTGACACGGTCATTTGGTCTGTGGAGAAGAGCTAAATCTCCCTTAAAAAGAAAGATGATTTGGATAACATAGTCCTGTGTCTCATGGAATTATCTGTGATCATAGGTCTGTTTAATCACAAAAGAAAATGAACCAACTTCTACTTGGTTGCTGAAATAGAAGCTAAATCTCCTTCATCATGCCCTACTTTGTTAAAAAAAAAAGTAGGACATATTAAGATAAGTAGTTGTACATAGAGTGTTTGAAAGATGACAAGTTAGTGTTAGAATGCTTTTTATCATGAATTTGTTTGATCTAGACTAGTGGTTCTCAATGATTCTTTTTGTTTATGGATCCCTTTAATTCCTATCTTACTCGAATGGACTCTCATGTTTAAAAAAATCCTATTGTATTTTTATAATTAAATATTACTAAAAATTGTTAAAACATTTTGTGTATCATAGAAGTATAGGCAATTTATTGCAGATAAATTTTAACAACAAAATCTTATATGGACCCTAGTCGAGAACCATTACTCTGAGGTTAACCACTACCTGGCCCTCTAGTGCCTTTAGCATAATCTACTCTTTGTAAGAATTTCGTCCAGGTTTTTCATCTGCAGATAGCTTCCTCCTTTAGTCTCACCAATCTTAAAGATTTTGGAAAGAGATGATGGGTTCTAGGGCTCTCCCCCTCCTCCACCACCTCTGACTCAGCCATTTAACCCTTTAGCTTTTAAAAGCGGCTATACCTGGTCAAAGTATTCTTCCTGTTTTAAGTTCAAATTGGCCAGATCCAGCCTCTGACACCTACCTTACAATGTTAGTCTAGAAAATTTACAATCACTTAACTGAAATCTCAAGACTACAAGATAATACTGGATAAATCCACAACAATGTGAATAAATTAGTGTTACATTTGATAGAATAAATTCAATGCTAAAGGGTTAAAAAAGACAATAAACATGTTGAGTGACCTCTCCCCCAATGATTAGTCTATTTGAGAGTCTGTCACGGGCCACATAAGGCTGGAGCTTAATGGGATTCCCTTGGCGTATATGTGACTGAGATTACAAAACTTTCTCCTTGAATAAAAGCTTGTATGTTACAGAGTTAACTTCCTAGCTATTGCTGAATTCATTTACAGCTGAGTTGACTGGAGCAATGGGACATGAAGTGTTTTGCTCAAAAATACAACACTATCCAATCTAGGAATTGAAACTACAATCTTATGATCATGAATGCAACACCTCAACTACTAGGTTGCATGCCTTCTTGCATTAGTATATTTGATATTATTTAAGGATTTTGCAGTCTTTATTGCTATGTAGGAGAAGCGATAGGAGGAACGGGACAGGAAGTGTTGCCATTAGGAGTAGCAATAAGAGGAATGAAGCAGGAAGTGTTGTCATAACAATTTCGGTGGGAGTGGATTTGATAGAAAAAAAAAAGATGATATTTTTCTAAGTGTTTGTTAACGATATTTGAATATGTTGCCATATATTGTTACTGACTGTAATTATAGGTATTGTGTTTGTTCCATAACTACTAGTGATGTACCGTGCTTGTATTGTATTCTGTGCACACACATATATGTATGTATATATATATATATGTATTGTTGATATCAAGAATTTTATGAACTTTCAAGAGAACGTGAATTAATTAATTCTTGCTTTTTGGAACAGTGCATCTCAAAGCACATATAAAGCTATAAATGATAACATGTAAATATTAAGTCGAATGCTTGTCATGTTTGTAGAATAAGTGGGTTCGAGTTCCATGGACAACCTTCAACTTTTTCGGCTCAAAAGGGATTTTCAACCCAATATTTACACACTTATTTGTAGCTTTATATGTGATATCTGCTTCAACATCCAGTTTCAGAAAAAGAATATATATAATTCATTTCTATTCTCATCTCTACATCTGTCATTTTCCTTTCATACTCTTGTGAACCTACCTGTCCCACCAACCATGCTCTATTCTCTCCATATCTACCTTTTCGTACCTCAATCTTTAAGCATTCAGGTTATTCTATTAAATTTAATGCTTATTTATTCACCCTCTTTTGAATTGCTCATGCGTTGTATTGTAGCTTCAAGATTTTGATGATGTGATTGTTTATTTTTGGAATAATGCTGTTGGATAGGTGTGTGAGGCTGGATCTGGTCAATTTGAACATAAAATAAGGTTAAATATTTGGGCCAGATATGGCTGGTTTAAATGATGAAATACAAGGTGGTATCAAAACGTTCCTGGACTAGTTCTGTAGCATGCACACCAACAGATGGCAACACACAGTTGCATGCGCAGTGAGAGCTAGCAGTGCTCTTCCTGAGGCAGTGTGCCAAGTGATATCACTGTGTTTACTTTGCAGGTTGTGAAATTTGTGTTTTTGTGATCACGTATGCTGCAGCCTGCAGTTTTGTCATGGACAGGAGCAAAGAGCAAACATGAAATTTTGCGTTAACCTTGGGAACTCTGCCACAGAGACATTGAGCATGCTTTGGTAAACTTACGGCAATGAGGCAATGGGTCATATGCAATGGTTTGAGTAGCACAGGTGCTTCAAAAGCAGAAGAACTTCCTTGAAAGACCTGCTGTGAGCGTCACCCCCTCGGAAATGTGGTATTGTGCATTGAGAATTCATCCCCCCTGGATGTCAGTCAAGAGTTCTACTGCGACGTTTTGAAGCATTTGAGGGAGGACATTTGGTGAAAGTGACCAGATCTGTGGAGCGCCTCAGTCATGAGTTTCTTGCCAAAAAACAACATAGTATCACTTCTGCACCCACTCTATTTGCCAGATTTAGCACCTGTGGACTTCCATCTCTTCCACAAGATGAAAATGTGGCTGAAAGGTTGCCATTTTAACACTGTTGTCAAGATCCAGAGCGAATTGCAGAAGGTCCTGGACTCGCTTATGGAAAATGACTCCTGGGCCCGGATTCCAAAAGTGGCAGGATTGCTGGGACAGATGTATTGCTGCGGAAGGTGACTATTTCGAAGGAGATGATGTTAAAAGTAAGGTAAATAAGTTATCTTTCTATTAAACACAACTAGTCCAGGAACTTTTTGATACCACCTCGTATGTCCTGATATGTCTTCCTTTTCCTGCTGAGGTAGCCATGTATATTCTCTACATACTGTTACTCTTTTCATGAAGAAAGGTTTGAGTGATTCTCATGCAAAAGACCTGGTGTAGATGTATAGCATCTTGAATGTCTTCTGTAGTGCTGAGTCAACCTAAGCCTAAAGGCTCCCAAAGGCCAGGTAGTGGTATTAACTTGTTTGTTACAGTATTTCTGTTGTGGTACATAGCCTTTGTTGTAATTAATTTTGAAATTAATGAAGAATTTTGTAAAATAATTCTATTATTATTAATCTGGTGTTCAGAACAAACTGATAAAGAATTTTGATGGAAGAAGGTTTTGATTTCGATAACTTTAAAAGAGAAAGTTTGAATCGTAGAACCAGGGTATCTTAGTCTCAAAATGAGTTTGATAGAAAAGGGTTAATTTAGATTCTTTTAAAACGAGAAGGTTAATATCATAAGATCTGGAGCATTCTCAAGGTTAGATGGTATCAAAAGGATTAAAGGAAATATTGGTTTTAACTGTTGTCATATATTACTGATAGTTATTGATCCTGGAAGGATGAAAGATATAATTAATCTAGATTTGATCTCATAAACATGAGATGACGCTCTGTCAGTTACGATGAAGGTGCCAATTGATTCAATCAATGGATCAGCTTACTCATGAAGTTAATGTACAAGTGGTTGAGCACTCTACAGACATGCGTGCCTCTAACTTTGCTCCCAGGGAGATTCAATGTGACACAAAATGTGACAAGACTGAACCCCTTTGAAATACAAGCACTAGCTTTTA
This sequence comes from Octopus bimaculoides, assembly GCF_001194135.2. Lineage (NCBI taxonomy): Eukaryota > Metazoa > Mollusca > Cephalopoda > Octopoda > Octopodidae > Octopus > Octopus bimaculoides. Next base: position 51,821,581 of record NC_068985.1, read on the forward strand.
CCAGCTGAGTGGACTGAAGCAGTGTGAAGTAAAGTGTCTTGCTCAAAGACGCAATGTGCTGCTGGAAATTGAACTCACAAAAGCTGAATACCCTAACCACTAAGCCATGTGCCTTGACAAACATGAGGTTATGAACCCTAAATTAGGAAACCCAATTTTTTGGCACATGACTAATTTGTAGTAGAATTGTCTTTTAAACTGGATTGATTTCACTAAAGTATTGATATTTGATTCATTAATCTCAGTAGAGCTGAAAGGCAGTGCTGATTGTCAAAATTTGCATTTTGGATGAATACAACCATCTTACCATATTTTCATTGACTTTGTTTCAAATAATTTTGAAGATGAATTTAATAATAATTTCATTAAGCTGGGGTTTGGAACAAAATTTTAATGGAAGGTCTTAATTTAAATCCTTTGTTACCATATTTCCATTGAAATACACTCCCTTTGTTTTAATTAATTTTGAAAGTAATGATGAATTTAATAAAATAGCTTTATTTACATTATTTACAATTGATGGATATTTGTTCTCATCTTGTTTGTTGTTAACACAACGTTTTGGCTGATATACCCTTCAGCCTTCATCAGGTGTCTTGGAGAAATTTCGAACCTGGGTTCTCATTCCTAAGGTATTTTTCGATATTGTTGTTGTTGTTCTTATTATTATTCAGGTCACTGCCCGGAATCAAACTCTGTATCTTGGGGTTAGTAGCTTGCGCTCTTAACCACTACGCCATATGCCTGTGGACAATTATGGAGTGAATTTTAGGGCTTATAAATCTAATATTCTCCTATCCTTCCTTAATACCAGTTCCCATATGTTGTTCATATCTGCACTCGGTCTGCTTTGGAGGTTGTTGTGTCCTAGCATATGTGCTGCTTCTTTTAGTTTTTGTATTTTCCAGTGGTGTTCTCTGTCTATTATTATAACTTCATCCCACAGTGGAAGGTGGTCTCCATTTTTCCATACGTGATCAGCTATATCCGATTTATCAATATCTACCTGTGTCACAGCTTTGCGATGTTCCTCTACCCTTATTTTGAGGGGGCGGCATGTTTTGCCTTTGTCTAACCTATCACAGCTGCATGGGATGGAGTACATGCAGTTCTTAGTCATATTCTCTTCTGTTGGTGGTTTTACTTGAAGGAGATATTTGCGAAGTGTTGTATTACTTTTGAATACTGTCCTGATGTCATATGGGCTGCATATCTTTTGTATCTTTTCGGAGAGGCCTTTCACATAAGGTAGACAGACTTTGGACAGTTTATCAGTTTCATCCTCTCTTTTCTTCCTAATTGGAGTGGAGAGTATACTTTTGGGGTAGTTGTTGCTTAATAGATTGTTACTGAGCTTGATCATTTTTTTGTGATGGCTATCATGATTGCTACTTATATTCATTATTCGATGTTTTAGGTACTGAGCAATCCCTCTCTTTACACTGTATAGATGGTGGGAGTTGAAGTTGAGGTATCATCCAGTGAAGGTTGGCTTGTGGTATACGGATGTCCTGAACCCATACTTGGTGCGTGTTATTAATACGTCCAGGAATGCTAGCCGATTGTCTTTTTGTTTTTCTCCCCCAAGACATCTGATGAAGGCTGGAGAGTATATCAGCCGAAACGTTGTGTTAACAACACACAAGATGAGGACAAATATCTGTCAATTATAAATAATGTACATAATTCCTCATCTCTTAAATATAGAACTGTAAAATAGCTTTGTCATTACTAAGCTGGTTTTTTGAAGATAAATTAAGATGAAAATTTGATGGACAGTTTTAATTGAGCTCACTTAAAAACAGGAAGTTTGTATCATAGAACCAGAGGTGATCTCTGGTGGGTTGGTATAAAAAGGGTTAAATTGTATCTTCAAATTATAGTCATTTCATTTATTAATGACAATAGTGATGCGAGACTATCTAATTCAATGCAGAACCAATATCTCAAGGAATTTCCTTCATAAGGCACTAGTTTTCCTTGTTTCCGTGCCGATGTTTATGTCTAATGTTGAAGTATATCACTGTAAGGCATAGCTGTGTGGTTAAGAAGTTTGCTTCCTAACCACATGGTTTGAAGTTCAGTTCCACTGTGTAGCATCTTGAGCAAGTGTCTTTTACTGTAGCCCTGGGCCAACTTGTGAGTGGCTTTGGTAGAGAGAAACTTGATAGAAGCCTGTTGTGTGTGTGAGTGAGTGCATGTTTGTGTCTCCTTGACCTGACATTGTCTGATAGACTGTCATACAAGTTGTGCCATTCATCATCATCATCATCGTTGTTGTTATCATCGTCATCATTTAGCATCTGCTTTCCATGTTGGCATGAGGTAAACAGTTTAACTGAAACTGGTTAGCTGTAGGGCTACACCAGGTTCCAATCTGATTTGGCATGGTTTCTATGGCTGGATGCCCTTCCTAATGTCAACCACTTCAAGAGTGTAGTGGGTGCTTTTTACGTGCCATTCTGCAAAAACTTGTCTGGCCATGGGGAAACAGTTGAGAGCTGGTGACAGGAAGGGCCATAGAAAATCTGTCTCAATAAACTCTGTATATATGATAGGCTTCTTTATAGTTTCTGTTTATCAAATTCCACCCATTAATTAATAGTCCACCTGATCCATTAAAGAAGACAATTCAGTTTCAACCAAGCTGCTGTGTAGTGGGATTGAACCCAAAACTATAGGTTACAAAATAAATTTCTTAACAACACAACCATGCCTTACTTAACTGATATTTATTTTATCGACCATCTTTACAAAGATAAAAGACAACATCCATCTCAGTTGTGGATTTGAATTACGAACCAAATCTGACGACTGGCACCCATGCCAACCTCTCCTACATTGGACACTAAACTCTGCTTGCGAAGACCTGTTGGGGCAAGTGAAATCGTAATTGAACCATACTCAATGACTGGCACCTGTGCCAGTGGAGCACTAACAGCACTGTTCGAGCGTGTTCATTGCCAGAGCAGCTGTCTGGCTTCTGTGCTAGTGGCCCGTAAATAGCACCATTTGAGCGTAATCGTTACCAGTGTTGCCTTCTAACACTTGTGCTGGTGGTACGTTAGAAAATCATTCGAGCGAGGTCATTGCCAGTGCCGCTGGACTGGCTCCCATGCAGGTGGCACGTAAAAAAACACCTTTTTGAGTGTGGCTGTTGCCAGTACCATGTGACTGGCCCTCGTGCCGGTGGCACGTAAAAGCACCCACTACACTCTCGGAGTGGTTGGTGTTAGGAAGGGCATCCAGCTGTAGAAACTCTGCCAGATCAGATTGGAGCCTGGTGCAGCCTTCTGGCTTGTCAGTCCTCAGTCAAATCGTCCAACCCATGCTAGCATGGAAAGCGGACGTTAAACGATGATGATGATGAATGTAATAGTCCATTACTAAATACTGTATACTGTTTTATCCATTGTTCTCTTGATTTTGTTAATGCAATGATATTGACAAGGTGCAGAGCTGGCAGAATTGTTTGCACATTGGGCGAAATGCTCAGCAACATTTCTTCTGGCTCTTTACTGAGTTCAACTCCCACAGAAACAAACTTTGCTTTTCGTTCCTTTGGGGTTGATAACTTAAGAGACTAGTCAAGTATTGTGATCAATATAATCAACTTTGCCCACCTCAAAATTGTTAGTATTGAACTCTACAATGGTTTTGTTGTAGGGAGTCAATGCCAGCATCCTGCTCAGAAGGAATGTTGTGGTCACACACCATAGAAACTGACTAACCAGCCTGATGAGACCTAGTATTCAAAAGAGAGAGAGAGAGAAATAAATGATACTGGTAGGGTTTGATAACATTATGTAGTTTGTAGAAGTAACTAATTTTTTAATTGTGAGCATGTTAACCCTTTAGTGCAAGGATTTTCAGCCAGAGTCCATATGGCCCTGGGAAGGTCCATATAAAATTTTGTTAAAATTTGTGTGCAATAAGTTAGTTATACTTCTACAATGCGGAGGCGCAATGGCCCAGTGGTTAGGGCAGCGGACTCGCAGTCATAGGATCGCGGTTTCGATTTCCAGACTGGGCGTTGTGAGTGTTTATTGAGAGTAAACACCTAAAGCTCCATGAAGTTCCGGCAGGGGATGGTGGCGAACCCTGCTGTACTCTTTCACCACAACTTTCTCTCACTCTTACTTCCTGTTTCTGTTGTGCCTGTAATTCAAAGGGTCAGCCTTGTCACACTGTGTCACGCTGAATATCCCCGAGAACTATGTTAAGGGTACACGTGTCTGTGGAGTGCTCAGCCACTTGCATGTTAATTTCATGAGCAGGCTGTTCCGTTGATCGGATCAATTGGAACCCTCGACGTCGTAAGTGACGGAGTGCCAACAACAACAATTTATAAAATGCACAAAATATTTCAATTCTTTTTTATACAATTCTTAATAATATTTATTAGGAACAAAGAGCTAATATGAAATTCTGCGTTAAACTCAGGAATTCTGCTACAGAGACATTAAGCATGCTTTGGCAAGTTTATGGTGATGCGGCAATGGATCGTCCACAATGTTTCAAGTGGTATGGGCACTTCAAAAGTGGAAGAATGTCCCTGGAAGACCTGCCATGAGCGTTACCTCCAGAAATGCGGAATGGTGCATTGAGAATTTGTATCCCAGGGCCAGAACGTCAATCGAAAATTCTACTGCGATGTTTTGAAGTGTTTGAGGGGGTACATTTGGTGAAAGTGACTGAATCTGTAGAGTGTGAAGAATTGGATCCTTCATTAAGCTCTCCTCACTTGTGAGTTTCTTGCCAAAAACATGGTATTGCTTCCCTACCTGCCCTATTCACCAGATTTAGCACCTGTGGACTTCCATTTCTTCTCCAAGATGAAAATGCAGCTGGAAGGTTGCTGTTTTAACACTGTTGTCAAACTCCAGAGTGAATCACCGAAGGTCCTCAACTCATGGAAAACGACTTCCAGGCCCGATTCCTAAAGTGGCAGGAACACTGGAACTGGTGTATTGCTACACAAGGTGACTATTTCAAAGGAGATTATGTTAAAACTTAGATAAACAAGTTATTTTTTTTATTAAATGTAACTAGTCCAGGAACCTTTTGATACCATGTCGTATTCAGTAGAGTAAAATAGGAATCAAAAGTGGTCTATGAGCAAAAAATGGTTGAGAACCGCAGCTTTAGCATTTAATCTGGCCATATCTGGTCCTAGTATTTTATTTATTTTATGTCTAAACTGACCTGATCCAGCCTCTTACACATATCTTACAATGTCATTCTAAAATTAAACAACCACATCATCAAAACCTTAAGATAATATGTGATAATGTTATGAGATAATGCATGATTAATTCAAAAACAATGGGAATAAATATTCATTTGACCGTAATCTGAATGCTTAAGGGTTAAAGTATAATGTGTCTATTCTCTGTCACTTATCGCTGAAGGTAGAGATTGTTGCACACACGCATGTATATATATTCTTTTGCTTTCTTTTATTCTTTTACTTATTTCGGTCATTAGACTGTGGCCATGCTGGAGCACCGCCTTGGAGAATGATAGTCAAATGAATTGACCCCAGTACTTTTTTTTATCTTTTAAGCCTGGTGCTTATTCTGTTATCTTTTGCTAAACTTATAAGTTATGGGGAACGTAAACATGTCAACACGTGAGACACACACTATAGCCTGCCCAAGATGCCATGCAGTAGGATTGAACCTGAAACTATGTGCGTGGGAAGCAAGCTTCTTATCATATAGCAATTCCTGTGCTTATACATACATATATATGCACATACACATGTGTATGTTTGTATAAACAGCAATGTAGGTATTTCCTAACACCCTAGTCACATTTATATATATATATATATATATGTGTGTGTGTATATATTCTTTTACTTGTTTCAGTTATTTGACTGTGACCATGCTGGAGCACCGCCTTCAGTCGAACAAATCGACCCCAGGACTTACTCTTTGTAAGCCTAATACTTGTTCTATCGGTCTCTTTTGCTGAACTGCTAAGTTATGGGGATATAAACACACCAGCATCAGTTGTTAAGTAATGGTAGGGAGACAAAGGCGGTAAACCGGCAGAATCGTTAGCACGTCGGGCGAAATGCTTAGCAGTATTTCGTGTGCTGTTACGTTCTGAGTTCAAACTCTGCCGAGGTCGACTTTGCCTTTCATCCTTTCGGGATCGATTAAATAAGTGCCAGTTACGCACTGGGGTCGATGTAATCGACTTAACTTTATCTGTCCTTGTTTGTCCCCTCTATGTTTAACCCCCTGTGTGCAATAAAGAAATAAATGGTGGCAAGACAAACACAGACACACGAATACACACACACACATATATGACGGGCTTCTTTCAGTTTTCGTCTACCAAATCCACTCACAAGTCTTTGGTCAGCCCAAGGCTGTAATAGAAGACACTTGCCCAAGGTGCCACGCAGTGGGACTGAACCCGGAACCATGTGGTTGGGAAGCAAGCTTCTTACCACACAGCCACACCTGCACCTTTGCTGATGCCATGTAAAAGGTACCCAGTACACTAAAGGGGTTGGCATTGGGAGGGCATCCAACTGTAGAAATCATGCCAAAGCAGGCATTGATGCTTGGCACAGTCTTCTGCCTCACCAGCTCCTCTCAAACTGTTCAACATTTGCCAGCATGGAAAATGAACATTGAGTGGTGATGATAATATGGGGTAATAATTCCCCATACTGACTTTTGCATAACTTCTGTCTCATTTGCAAATTTTTGGCTAACCCCCATACTATGCTTGCATACACACACTGAATATGTAATATAGTGGAATTGAACCCAGAACTGTGTAATCGCCCAGCTGCAAAGCTGTCTTCCTAACCATATAACCAGTCTTGCTGTTCATGTTTCATGTTTCATGTTGAATTATGCAATATCTGGTTTTATGCAATATATGGCTGTTACATTGTTTGTCATCATCATTGTAACGCTTACTTTTCTCTGCTTTCATTGGTCGAACAAAATTTATTGTGGTGTATTGTCGAGAGCCGTGAAGGCATGTGGCTTAGTGGTTAGGGTGTTCAGCTCATGATCGTAAGGTCACGAGTTTGATTCCCGTTGGCGCATTGTGTCCTTGAGCAAGACACTTTATTTCATGTTGCTCCCGTCGACTCAGCTGGTGAAAAGGAGTAGTACCTGGATTTTAAAGGGCCAGTCTTGTCAGACTCGGTGTCATGCTGAATCTCCCTGAGAGCAATGTTAAGGGTACACATGCCTGTGGCGTGCTCTTGCATGTTAATTTCACGAGCTGGAACCCTCATCATCATAACTAAGTGGCATATGTATGTGTATATATATATATCATCATCATCATCATCGTTTAACGTCCGCTTTCCATGCTAGCATGGGTTGGACGATTTGACTGAGGACTGGTGCAACCGGATGGCTACACCAGGCTCCAATCTAATTTGGCAGAGTTTCTACAGCTGGATGCCCTTCCTAACGCCAACCACTCAGAGAGTATATGTATATATATATATATGTATATATATATATATATATATATATATATATAAAGCCAAAAAATAGAACAAGAATGTAACGGATGACAGTGAAAACATACAGACAGATGAACAGAAAAACCAGGACGGAATGTTTGTGGCTTTCTATTCATCAGTCAAGCTTCCAATCATCATTACAATTTTGGCCTGTTACACTTGAGACTGTTCAAAATTAGTAGGCCCCAAAAATCTAAGCTGAGGGCATTAAATTATATATATATATATATTCTACAGCTAGATGCCCTTCCTGTTGCCAACTCTCACTTGTTTTGAAGTAAGGTAATATTTCCCCGTAACCAGGCACGTTTTTACATAGATAATTTGAAATGAATAACATTGTTTGTATGACAGTAAAGCTCATTGCTTGTTTAGAACCACTATGTGATGTCAAAACAAGGATATATGCAAACGTACACACACATATACATACATATATGACCTGTCCACATAACTGCTGACATACTGTGAGCAATTCATTAGTTTGTGCTAAAATTTGCCACTCTGCAGGCTGGTTGGTGTTAGGAAGGGCATCCAGCTGTAAAAACCATGCCGAAACAAGACGCAATAACCTGCAGTAGTTTTCTACCTGGCTGGCTCTTGTCAAACTGTCCAACCCATGCCTGCATGGAAGGTGGACGTTAAACGATGATGATGATGATGATTACTCTAGATGTGTCTAAGTACCCTTTCCTCTTTGTAGTTCTTTATTGTTCCCTTTTCTGTCTTGTGCCTTATTCTGTGTATTGGGCATGTACTTCTAACTTCCATTGCTGTCTTTCTTCACTTGACTTATGTATCTTTCTGTCCCTTTTTTAAAACTTTTCCTGTCCCAAGTTGCAATGCACCTGAGTCATGTATATAAGTTCATTGTCATCATCATCAATACCAAATAGCTGTTGGTGGTGGCCACACGTTCTCTTCTGCATTTAAATTACCGAAATTGGTTTTTGTTATTGCTTATATCTAGTTAATTCTGTTTAAGAAGACATGTTATCAAAGACATTCCAACCGGAACCATCCCTTGGAATATTTCATCCATAGCAGCATTATCTGACAAGTCTTTAATTACTAAGACAATAGGGTGTCATTTTAGAACAAGCCAAGTGACTGCATAGTGACTCCTAAATAGATAGCTTTCAGAGGAAGACTTCTTTACCGAAGCCTAGAAAAAAAATAAAACAAAGAAGAAACCCCTTCTATAATACATAGCACAACAAGTTACCTGTTAGCTTGTTGTTCTGATCCAAAATTCTCACCTGTGCTACTTAAAAAGAGATAGCTTATATTCTACTATAAGTTAATAAGGTAATCACCAATTTATTGATAGTATCATCAATGGTGTTGCAAAGAAAATAATTGACTACGTTTAACAGTAGCCTATACCTACACATGAAATAAATTATATGAACACACACACACACACGCACATGTACACACAAAATATATATCTTAGTTTTAACTTTGTGGTCAAAACAGCTGGTTGTGGTGATGATGCTGTTGTATTTGTTTTTAACAATTCTTTGTTTACAGACTTCCATCTTGTGTTGACACATGAGCTTAATATATTTAATAATGACTTTGAGGCTTGAAACTGACAGACATTAATTATTTCTCTTTGTTAAGTGTTCGTAAATGTCATAATACAACTAATATTTGAATAGTAATCTATGATATATATATATATATATATATATATATA
>NC_068985.1:51831015-51831732 GCF_001194135.2 Octopus bimaculoides
GGTCGCACATAAAATACACCATTTTGAGCGTGGCCATTGCCAGTGCCCCTGGACTGGCTCTTGTGTGGGTGGCACATAAAATACACAATTTTGAGCATGGCCGTTGCCAGTACCGCCTGACTGGCCTTCGTGCGGGTGACACGTAAAAGCACCCACTACACTCTCTGAGTGGTTGGCGTTAGGAAGGGCATCCAGATGTAGAAACTCTGCCAAATCAGACTGGAGCCAGGTGTTGCTATCCGGTTTCACCAGTCCTCAGTCAAATCGTCCAACCCATGCTAGCATGGAAAGCGGACGTTAAACGATGATGATGATGATGATGATATATATATATATATGTGTGTGTGAATTGACCCCAGTGCTTATATATATATATTTTAAAGCCTGGTACTTATTTTATTGGTCTCTTCTGCTGAACCACTAAGCTATGAAGTAAACACTCCAACACCAGTGGTGGGGAACATACACAGACACACACACACACACAAACAAACAGACACACAAGAAGCTTTCAGTTTCCATCGACCAAATCTACTCACAAGGTTATAGTAGAAGACACTTGCCCAAGGTGTCATATGTATATATATATATATATATATATATATATATATATTTTTTGAAGTTAAGCAACAAAAATTCAATAGGTTGTAGCAGTACGTACGTTTCGTACAAGCTCCATTTATTCATGTAGTGATAACACTACAGAAAATACAATGA
>NC_068985.1:51832223-51833821 GCF_001194135.2 Octopus bimaculoides
AAAATGTTTGAGGCACCAGAATTTGGTAGGATAAAAACCAAAAACAAAATCAAGAGATTTGGTGAATAAAATTTGAAGTTAAGCAACAAAATTCAATAGGTTAGCTGAGGAGTACATATATATATATATATATATATATATGTGTGTGTGTGTGCTATGTTGGACCACTAAACTCTACACAGTTTTTTTGTCTCTACGTTTTTTGCATTTTCTCTCCATTTTTTTCTCTTATTCCTTTCTATTGAAGAGCATAGGCTCAAAACGTAAAATACTTTTCCATATTTCCCAGGCGTTAAATTAATACACCTGCTTATTGTTCCTACACCTGTCTTCCTCTTTTGTTTTCCTGTAAATTTGAACTATATACACACACACACACACACTAGCATACCCATGTCATCAAAAATGCTGAAAAATGATAGAAAATCCACACCAAAACTTTAGGAAAATCTATTGATAAATATCAGTAGTTAAGTAAATATATGTACATACACAGAATTAGAATGCTTGAACAATCAAATACAATATATGACGACTCAGTTGAAAATATCATTCACACACACACACACACACACACACACACACACACATGCAAATACATATATATTTATATATACATATGCACACACATATATATATATACATATATATGCTTGTGTATATACATATATATACATATAATGTGTATATATATGTGTGTGTATGTATATATATATGTGTGTACATATGTATATATGTAAATATACATATATGTGTGTATGTGTAAATATATATGTATATATCTGTATATATGTGTATGTGTTGTCAGACAACATATGAGGGTTCGGTAATTTCTCGCTGAATAATCACACAGATGATTTGTTTATTAGTGATCAAATGTTTGTGTTGACATAAGCTCACTCCTTCCATCAAATCAACATTACCTGTGCAGGTGCACTGTGTGCCACATATCAAACGATGAAATGATTGCAGAACAATGTGAAATGAAGTGCTTTGCTCAAGAACTCAATGCAACATCCAGTCTGGGAATCGAAACCACAATCTCACAATTGTGATTGCAACACCCTAACCACTAAGCCATGCACCTTCACATATATGTATGTATGTATGTGTGTGTGTGTGTGTGTATAATCCACTTTTCTATGCTCACATGGTTCAGACAGATACCCTTCCTAGCACCAAGCCTTACTTGTTCTAAGGAAGGTAGTATTTTAACATGCCCACACACTTGCTTACAACCAGCACATGATGTCAAAGCAAGGAAACAGTAAAACATACACATGCACACATGCATGTGCATGCATACAAGCACACATACACATGAATATATGTATACATATATGTGTATATATGCATATATATATATATATATATATATATAATATGTGTATATGTACTGTATATATATGTGTGGTGTATGTGTGTATACACGCATACATAATGTAAATGTAGGGATAAGCAAGTTAGGCAGATTTACTTCTACACTGCATTTATTTCTGTACCCACTGAAGTTTAAATCTCTAGAGCACTATTATGTGTATTCTATATGGAGAATATCTGATTCTCACCTATAAACTATGTATATATATATATATATA
>NC_068985.1:51834830-51836910 GCF_001194135.2 Octopus bimaculoides
CCAGCCATCATTCATCTGAGAGTCCATCTACAGAATGTCCTCAAATTTCTATACAGCATATTTTGCCTTTTTTTCTTCAAGTATATAAGCAACAATTTCATTCCCGAGCAACGCCGGGTGCCTCTGCTAGTATATATATATATATATATATATATAATGTGTGTGCGTGTATATGTATGTGTATATATGTGTATGCGTATATATATATGTGTATGTGTATATATATATATTTATATATATATATATATATTTATATATATCATCATCATAATTGTTTAACGTCCTCTTTCTGTGTTAGTATATCTATATCTATCTATCTATCTATCTATATATATATATATATATATATATATATATATAATATGTGTGTGAGTGTGTATATATATATATATATATATATATATATATATATATAAATGCAGCAGAATTTTTTAAGCGTGGCACAAAAATATAATGCAGCAGCTGGGATGGTTGCGACACAAGACCCCCTTGAGTAATAGACTTAGTGTGAGCACCTTTGCCACCAAGCTGGCGATGACACCAATTCTTCTGATAAATATCAGTGGTCTTCTACAAAATAACAGTAGATGCAAACTTATGAACCTGAGCCATCTTTCTGCATGCAGTCAAGCAATATGCATTGTACTTATAGAGAGACATCTGTCTGCAGATATAAATGATGTGGAGATACATATACTAATGTCCAGTGTGTTTTATACAGACAGAACAGAAAGAAGTTATGGTGGAGTTTCACTGTACATCTATGAAGATATCACACCACTAACCCTGTTGCCATATTCAAACTCAGTCTGTGACACGATCATAGTGCATTTAAAGCAACTCGATGTGGTAATATGCGCATTATTTCACCCACCTGTCATCACAAATCAAGACGGTAAATTTCAGCAAACACTTACATTGATGAAAGAAGTCCTAACGAAACTAGATCAATGCATTAATATACTTCTGATTGGTGACTTCAACTTCACCTACATCTGCTGGCCAGAAGGTGACATAATCTCGGGAATGACATGCAAAGAGCACAGCCAAGCAGAATCCCTACTGTCCCAAACCAGAAACAATAACGTATTAGACTTGTACTACACCAACAATATGGAAGATATCAAAAGGCTAGATGAACGTTAGAGATCAAATAGTATGTTAAAAATATTTTTTGTGTTAATTCAAGTAACATTGAAAAGAATTAAGCTAAATGGGAAAATCCAGTTTATTTGTGCCAATGGAACACTAACAGCACTGTGCGAGCGTGATCTTTGCCAGAGCAGCTGTCTGGCTTCCGTGCTAGTGGCATGTAAATAGCATCATTTGTGTATGATCGTTACCAGTGGCACCTTACTGGCACTTGTGTCGGTGGCTCATTTAGAAAATCATTCGAGCGAGGTCGTTGCCAGTGCCGCTGGACTGGCTCCTGTGCAAGTGGTATGTAAAAAACACCATTTTGAGCATGACCGTTGCCAGTACCATGTGACTGGCCCTTGTGCTGGTGGCACATAAAAGTACCTACTACACTCTCAGAGTGGTTGGCGTTAGGAAGAGCATCCAGCTGTAGAAACTCTACCAGACCAGACCAGATTGGAGCCTGGTGCAGCTATCCGGTTCACCAGTACTCAGTCAAATCGTTCAACCCATGCTAGCATGGAAAATGGACGTTAAACGATGATGATGATGATATATATATAATATTTACTTGAAAATGTATGCGTGGCGTTCGATCATATAATAATATAAATAATAAATATATATCATCATCATCATCATCGTTTAACGTCCGCTTTCCATGCTAGCATGGGTTGGACGATTTGACTGAGGACTGGTGAAACCGGATGGCAACACCAGGCTCCAATCTAATTTGGCAGAGTTTCTACAGCTGGATGCCCTTCCTAACACCAACCACTCAGAGAGTGTAGTGGGTGCTTTTACGTGTCACCCGCACGAAAACGGCCACGCTCGAAATGGTGTATTTTATGTGCCACCTGCACAAGAGCCAGTCCAGGGGCACTGGCAATGATCTCGCTCGAAAACCCTACCAGGCCAGTCAGGCGGTACTGGCAACGGTCAC
>NC_068985.1:51838181-51842643 GCF_001194135.2 Octopus bimaculoides
ATATTATATATATAATATATATATATATTTTGCTTGACTGCTAAATCCACAAGTTTTTTTTTATTCTCTCTCTGTTTATTTTCTCTTATTCTTTTCCGTTGAAGAGTGTAGGCTTGAAATGTAAAAGACTTATTCATGTTCCCAAGTGTCAAACTAATACACCTGCTTGTTGTCCATACACCTGTCTTCATCATTTGCTTTTCTGTAAATTTCAACTATATATATATATGTTTGTGTGTGTTTTGTGTGCAGCCCTGTCTTGGTATCACTTGTTGGTTGTAAATAAACACCACCACTGTGCTGTTAATTTCAAGTCTTCCATGAAAAGTATGTCTGGCCATGAGAAAATATTACATTGTTTGGCAACAGGAAGGGCATCCACCAATAGAATATTTGCTTTGGCAAATTACTCTGATCCATACATGTATAAAGAAACTAGACATTAAAATGATGACATTGATTTCGTTAAGGCATGTAGCCACAATAATCCACCACACAACAACACTGCAAGTGAGCTAGATTAGAAATGCACAACAATGCTGGTGACCTTTACAAGTTAGCTACTTAGTCTAGTAATATGCAGCTGTTCCAGTACCTCTGAAAATTAACAATTTAGGTTAGAAATACTAAACAACTGGTTACACCCACAAGGTATCTATTTCACTATAGACTTAGTAGTAAACTAGTGGTGCATAACATTTTTAAGCACGGTATTTGATTTTATATTTTTCCAGTCCGTGGAGGTGCAATGGCCCAGTGGTTAGGGCAGCGGACTCACGGTCATAGGATCGCGGTTTCGATTCCCAGACCGGGCATTGTGAGTGTTTATTGAGCGAAAACACCTAAAGCTCCACAAGGGTCCGGCAGGGGATGGTGGCGAACCCTGCTGTACTCTTCCACCACAACTTTCTCTCACTCTTACTTCCTGTTTCTGTTGTGCCTGTAATTCAAAGGGTCAGCCTTGTCACACTGTGTCACGCTGAATATCCCCGAGAACTACGTTAAGGGTACACATGTCTGTGGAGTGCTCAGCCACTTGCATGTTAATTTCATGAGCAGGCTGTTCCATTGATCGGATCAACTGGAACCTTCGATGTCGTAAGCGACGGAGTGCCAACAACAACATTCCAGTCCACTCGGCTGAAAATGAGTATAAGGGACACTAGTGGTTAATCCTGTTATGATCTGGTTTCTTGTTTTGGGAGTAGTTTTACACTCTCAGTCACATAAGAACTTTGAAAATCTGGATGAACCCTAGTCTTATGATCCTGTAGACTTGACCTTTAGCATTCAGATTTCTTTGTTAAATGTAATGCTTATTTATTCACATTGTTTTAAATTAATCGTGCATTATCTTGTAGCTTCAAGATTTCGATTATGTGACTGTGTATTTTTAGAATGATATTGTAGGGTAAGTGTGAAAGACCAGATCTAGTCAGTTTTAACATAAAACAGGTAAAATATTTTGGTTTGGTATGGTTGGTTTAAATGCTAAAGTGTTAAGGCAGACTAAGGATTAAAGATTAAATATTTGGTTTCTTATAGATACATAATAGGCTTCCTCTTCTTTTTTTCAATATATCTTGAACTAAATCCTAGTCATAGTGAACATGATCCTGTTTGTTGGTGTTTAACCCAAAGCAGCTCAGATTTAGCTGGTCTATAAGCAAAGATATGCTAGCTGTGATCTGTCTTTCCTTTTCTTGGATGTAATGTCTCCCAGACTACACCATCTTATGTATCCTCTGTTATGACAGTAGGGCATGGTTTGAGGGAAGATTTGATTGTTATTTCTAGCAGGTTGAATAAATTTTTATTCAAATACGAGGGATCTTGCCTCTCACAATATAGAGACATTTCTCATGGCACCAGCAGACAAAATAGAAAAGGTGTTGCCCTGGAGGATAGCAAAGAAGATGTACCGGAACAGCCACTCTGACTTGTGGGGCAGACACTTGTGGATAACCATCTTTGCTCCGATAGTGGTGAGCAGGAATAGGGTCTACTATCTGACAGGTTTATGGTTGAGTCTGTGGCAGTTAAGACCTCCAATGCCTTGGTCCCTGGACCATATTCCTGCTCACCATTATTGGGAACAACCACTTTGACTTGTAGGGCTCACACTTGTGGAAAGCAATCTCTACCTTTATAGCAATGAACAGCAATATGGTCCACTCTCTGACAGGTTTATGGTTGAACCTGTGGCAGTTGAGACCTCCAGCATCCTTGGTCTCCGGACCATATCTCTGCTCACCACTATTGGAACAGAGATTGCTGTCTGCAAGTGCGAGCCCCATGAGTCAGAGTGGTCGTTCTTGTCTGCTGGTGCCATGAGAAATGTTTCTATATTGTGAGAGGCAAGATTCTTTGTATTTACTCTTTCACTCTTTTACTTGTTTCAGTCATTTGACTGCGGCCATGCTGGAGCACCGCCTTTAGTCGAGAAAATCGATCCCCAGGACTTATTCTTTGTAAGCCTAGTACTTATTTTATCGGCCTCTTTTTGCCAAACCGCTAAGTTACGGGGACGTAAACACACCAGCATCGGTTGTCAAGCGATGGTGGTGGGGGGGGACAAATGCAAACACACAAACACACACACACACACACACACATATATATATATACATATATACGACGGGCTTCTTTCAGTTTCCGTCTACCAAATCCACTCACAAGGCTTTGGTCGGCCCGAGGCTATAGTAGAAGACACTTGCCCAAGGTGCCACACAGTGGGACTGAACTCGGAACCATGTGGCTGGTAAGCAAGCTACTTACCACACAGTCACTCCTGTGCCTTGAGTAAATTTGTAATTGGAAATTGTGCCAACTTGATTGTTAATTTCAAAAATTGTTTCTGTTATTGGTTTTCAAGATGATCTAACATTTTCCTGTTTGATGCCATAGGAAATATACACCACAGTCATTTTGATCTTTGTGAAGTGTATTTAGAATTGGCATTTACTCTAGAACCTCTTTAGTAGTACCAATTTAACAGACTTTAGTGGTAACTTGTCACTGTAGAATGGATGCTAAATGGTTTCAAACCTTGAAGTTGTACTTGTCCAGTGAGTGACTTAATCTGAGATTTGTTTGTAAATGAAGTAATTACGTTGTGGAAGATATAATTCATTACTTCATTAGCCATTTAACCCTTTCATTACTATATTTCTAATGAAATACAGTGTCTTTGTTTCAATTAATTTTGAAACCCAAGTACATACACACAAGCAGATACACACAGGCACAGACACAGACACACACACACACACACACTCTCTGCATGCATATTCACACACATGATACATAGGCACACATGTCCTGTCATTCACTCACACATATTCTTTCTCTCTAAAAAAGATGCAAACTCCTATTAAAAAGTAAAAATATTATTTATTCAGAATTAATTAAACAATAACCCTATCTCAAATAAAGGTAATATCTTTCAATAATTACTGAGTTTTAAAAAAAAACATTTTTTAATGCTAAGCAAAAAAGAGACAGTAGTTATGGCATTTTGTTTTAGAATCTTTGAAACAGGTGGGAGGCAGAAGAAAGTTATCCTCAAACCAGAGACTTTGCTTGAACATTTGCAACAAAGGGTCTCTGTTAAAGGTACCCAAAAAACCAGATAATGGTGGTGGTAGTGGTGGTGGTGGTGAAGTGTTAAGCAGATTAAGTCTACCGTCCATCTTTGCTAAAGAGCATCTGTTTATTCATGTTTCAAAGTTAACATTAACAAACTGAGCTATTTTAGATCTGAGGCAGTAAATTTAATACAATGTCTTGATAAGTAAAACAAAACGAATTAATCAAACAGATCTACATACATAGGTACATAGGTTATATGAACAGACAAGCACACATTTGCAAATGGAGACTGAAACACATGACCATATATATACATACACACTTTACTTCACATAATGACACATATGGAGACACGTGTCCACACATATGGAGATGCACATCCACACATACAAACACAGTACATAGTTGCAAAACACACATACACACACTCAGACATGCACACACAAGGAGACAGAGGTGCATACATATACAAACACATACAGACATACATACACAAAAAAACACACAAACACGGACATGCAAGCACATGAATATGCAGAATACATACATACAGATGCACACTCATACATATATACATATGCATACACAAACATACATATATACATGCATGCATCCATAGGCACACACACACACTGACCCACACACATGCACACAAACAAACAAAAAAAGGAATGCAGTGTAAATAACGGACAGAGTCAAGCCTATTGAAAAGGTTGCCAGATGCAACAAAAATTTTAGGAAAATAAAAATAAGAAATAAGTGGAAATTTTACCAGTGAGTGTGTTAAATTATAAAGCACAAAAATAAAATGACTCTCCCCTGACACAACAGAAAATGATTAGAAATGCAGAGAATCAATTGGTATTCACAG
>NC_068985.1:51845327-51853578 GCF_001194135.2 Octopus bimaculoides
ATATATATATATATATATATATATATATAACTATATAACTATAATTCTATTCTGGGCAGTTGTCAATTTGATATCTCCATGACTACTTATTGACTTGTTATTATTATTATTATTATTCTTTTTTTGCATTAGACAGTTATATGTAATATTTGCACAACTATTTCATGTTTCACAATGCTTCACTAACTTTCAGATAAATTATAAAATAACATGTAATATATAGGTTTATTTTTAAGGACATCACATGTCTGCTCTAAGTGTTTATTCATCTCTTCCTCTCTCTTGCGCTTTCTCTCTCTCTTACTCGTTTGTGTGTGTATGAATATATTTATATGTGCAAACACATATCTTGTTCACTTTTTCTTTGTTCTGCTTATTTTTGTTTGTAGACTTTTCTTAAAGTATTTAACAATTGGCATATCTCATTTTGTGACTGCTGATGTGAATTCACAATACTTAACTACAGCAGTTCACTATTGTTAGTTTTCTCAAACCTAGAATGAACATCATATAGATGTACAGTCTCTTATTTGTTAATAACATTAAGCTTGGCTGAATGGGTAAGAAATCTACTTTGTAATTTAGGTGGTTTGTGGTTCAATCCGATTGTGTAGAATCTTGATGAGGCTCTTAGCTATATGAAGCTGAGAGGATCGTGTTGAAAATTACACCTGAAAGTTTCGCAAAATTTTAAAGTATATAAAACTCTTAATTCTTTTGTCACCATATTTCCATTGAAATTTTGAAATTGACAAAGAATTTAGTAAAATATGTCATTATTAACCCTTTAGCGTTTAGATTACTCTGTCAAATGTAATGCTTATTTATTCACATTGTTTTGCAATTAATCATGCATTATCTTGTAGCTTCAAGATTTCAGTGATGTGATTGTTTATTTTTAGGAATGACATTAGTATAGGTGTGAAAGGCCAGATCTGGCCAAATTGAACAAGAAATAAATAGAATGTTTTGGCTGGATACAACTGGTTTAAATGCTAAAGGGTTAAGCTAGTGTTTGGAGCATAATTTAACATGAAATTTTGATGGAAGTTTTCAGTTTAGATTACTTTAACTCTTCTCATTACATTTCTATTGAAATACACTGCCTTTGTATTGATTAATTATGAAAATAATGGTGAATTTACTTAAGTAGCATCATTGTTAAGCTGGTTTTGAAACATTGTTTGTTGTTGTTAGCACTCCGTCTCTTACGACGTCGAGGGTTCCAGTTGATCCGATCAACGGAACAGCCTGCTCGTGGAATTAACGTGCAAGAGGCTGAGCACTCCACAGACACGTGTACCCTTAACGTAGTTCTCGGAGATATTCAGCGTGACACAGTGTGACACAGTGTGACAAGGCTGACCCTTTGAATTACAGGCACAACAGAAACAGGAAGTAAGAGTGAGAGAAAGTTGTGGTGGAAGAGTACAGCAGGGTTCGCCACCATCCCCTGCCAGAGCCTCGTGGAACTTTAGGTGTTTTCGCTCAATAAACACTCACAATGCCCTGTCTGGGAATCGAAACCGCAATCCTATGACCGTGAGTTCACTGCCCTAACCACTGGGCCATTGTGCCTCCACGGTTTTGGAACAGAAAGTAACATAAACTTTCACTGAAGGATTTTTCCTTGCTCCTTTTTTACTGTATTTCTGTTGAATTACTCTGACTTTGTTTCAATTAATTTTGAAATTATTGAAGGATTTAGTGAAATAACTTTGTCATTATGAAGCTGATATTTCCAGTGACATGGAACATAAATTAACATGAAATTTTGAAGGAAGGTTTCGACTTGGGTCACTTTGAATCATGAAATATAGGTATTATAAAACCAAGGCTTATCTGAGATGGGTTCCTATAAAAAGGTTATTTATCATGAGGCCATTGTGGGTTTTGAATCCCCTGTAGTATATGGTCCTAGGATGTAACATTTTTTTTGCTGCATTCAGTACTATGAGCAACTGCCTTCTACCACAGCCCCAGTTTGGTCAAATTTAATGAATGAAAACTGTGGGAGTCTGTTGGGGGGATTACTGTTCATATGGGTAGTAAATTTAATGCATCACTCATATATAGTCTCCTTTTGGTATGTTGGTGCTTTTGTGAGGAACAATCTGTTGCAAGCAGTTTAGTGGAGAAAATAAATATATGAGAAAAATTGGATAACCTACTGTATGAAGGGAAATTTGGTGACTATGAAAATGTTCAACCAAGTTGACTTTGACAGGATTTTAATTCAGAACTGAGATGGAGAGAACAAATTTGTTCTGATGCTCTAATTATTCTGATGACTTGTTAAATAATATAGAATTTTAGAAAAGTTAAATCATTGAAAAAGGTTTAATATTGGAATCCACTATTTAAATGGCATTAAGGCAATATGCTGGCAGAATCATTAGCATGCTAGGCAAAATGTTTAGTGGCATTTCATCTGTCTGCATGTTCTGATGTTCGAATTTAATTGTGGTTGACTTTGCCTTTCAAACTTTTGGGGTCAGTAAAATAAGTACCAGTTGAACACTGGGGTCAATGTAATCAGCTTGCCCCCTCCCCTGAAATGTCAGACCTTGTGTCAAAATTTGAAACCAGTTTCAGAACTCCCTGTGATTCAATGGTAAGTAAAGAATACAAGAAAAGAAAGTCCATTTAAAAATTGTTGTTCCAGGAAAAATATGGAGTATTAAAACTAATTGGTGTTTCACTAGAATATATAGGATGTTAGAACTTTTGGTGATTCTCATATATTTTGGACCATAGATATGGTGATTAGTTAAACTCATCAGTCTCATTAGACAGTAGTATTATACTCCATAATCATTACCTTAACACTCTGTCATACCTCAGCCTCTCAACACCTGGCATACAACCACCTCCTGCCTTTCAATATCTACTCCATCCCTTCTTAGTTGAAGGGATTTTTCCCTTTTTCCTGTCCTTTCTTGTCTTGCAAGCTACTTGGCAAACTCATTAGTGCCAGTGGCATGGAAATAAAATCATGCAGCACACGCTGTAAAGTGGTTGGCATTAAGAAGGGCATCCATCTATAGAATCCATGCCAAAGCTGACATTGGTGCTCAACACAGCCGTGCAGCTTGCCAGATCCTGTCAAACCGTCCAACTCATGTCAGTATTGAAAAACGGACATTAAACGATGATGATGATGATAATCCAGTATTTGTAGAAAAGAAATAAATTCTTCAAAAGAATGAAGAACCATGACCAATAGACAAAGAAGAACTTCATCATTCCAGCCTCAAACTTTGAGTCAAGGAATTGAAACCAAACTAAAATATTTTCACTAAGAAGAAAGAATATTGACAGCAACCATGGATGTTGGAAACTTGAAGGTAAATCCCAATTTTTTAAAATCAATATGTAATGTTAACTCAGTGCAAAATAGGTCTTGTCACTTCTATGTAAAGTACATCCAGTCCTTAACAGAGATGGTTTTCTCAATAAAGACCTGTTCAGACCTTGTGAAATTCTGACTATGTAGTACAACATATAGTCCAACTGTGTTTTCACTGCTCACTGGCATATAAATGATCCCCATAGTCACTGAGATTCTTTTCTTCATTGCACACACACGCACATATGGTTCTGACTGTGAGGTAAAACAGTTTGCTTCCCAGCCATTTAGTTTCAGGTTTGGTCCCACTACATAACACTTTGGGCAAGTGCCTTATGTTATAGCTGACCGAAGCTTTGTTAGTGGATTTGATAGTCAGAAACTGGAAGAGGCCTGTTATATGTGTGTGTGTGTGTGTGTGTGTGTGTGTTTGAATATATATATATCTTTTCTTTGTTTCAGTCATTGGGTTATGGCCATGTTAGGGCACTGCTTTGAAGGGTTTAGTCAAAAAAATTGACCCTAGTATATATTTTAAAGTCTGGTAGTTATTCTGTTGGTCTCTTTTTGTCAAACCACTATGTTATGAGGATGTAAACAAACCAGCACTGGTTATCACTGGTGATGAGGGACAAATGCGTGCGCGCGCACACACGCACACACAATCTTCCATACAGTTTCTGTCCACCAAATTCACTCATAAGGCATTGTCTGCCTGTTGGGTATAGTGTAAGACACTTGCCCAAGGTGTCATGCAGTGGGACTGAACCCAAAACCACATGATTGCAAAGTGAGTCTCTCAACCACACAACTTTACATACATACAGACATACATGCATACATACATACATACATACATACATACATACATACATACATACATACATACATGCATGCATACATGGTGGTTGTCTACTCCTTATGCAAAGTTTGACCACCTCCAGTACCTGCACCTTAGAACCATCATGATATTTGATGTGGCTTTTTAAAGCAGACAATGTTTTGAAAAGACACCCACATTGATTGCATATCCAATTTGGACCACCAAGAGCTGCAGTTAAGTTCTGATCTTTGTGGATCTTAAAATATCTTTTGAGGCATCCGTTAGATTTACCACCTCCTGTACCTACACCTTAGAACCATCATGGCATATGATGTGGCATACATTGCAGGCCTGGTATACTGTTATGTCTCAAGCTACTGCTATCTAGCATCTTCGGATGATCACTACTCAACTGCTACACGACGGCTACTCAACCACTACTCAACAGCTACTCAACAGCTCTACCAACTCCTCTACCATGGCTAGACTACCTCTATTTATATGTCTTGGGCATCCTACTTCTTCACTTGGGGGCGTCGACACAACACATACATTGCATTGAAAGGTGTGGGTTCACAAATGAGATTTGAGCCCAGCAAAAGAAAGGCATAGTCTTTCACAAACTGTGCACACAAAAAGGTCATTGTGATTCACCTCGTTGATTGTAACATACATACATACATACATTTGTATGTTTGTGAGTATGTATATGTTTGTGTCTCTCTTATCCTGACATCACAAGATAGCTGTGAATGAGTGTCACTGTCATAGAAGCAGAGTCATTCATTTCCAATATTCAGCAAAAACATAACTAGCTATGGGGAAATATCACCTTGCTAGGAAATAGGTGAAAGTTGGTGACAAGAAGGGCTTCTGGTTGTGGAAATCTGCTTTAATAAACTCTGCCTGACCCATGTATCATGACACACAAATTCATGAGGCATTCTGTATTACTGTAGGTGCTGAGTGTAGCTGTGTGGTAAGAAGTTTGCTTCCTGATCACATGGTTCTGGGTTCAGTTCCACTGCATGGCACCTTGGGCAAGTGTCTTCTGCTACAGTCTTGGGCCAACCAAAACCTTGTGAGTGGATTTGGTACATGAAAACTGAAAGAAACCTGTTGTATATATGTGTGTGTGTGTGTGTGTGTTTTTGTTCCCCACCATTGCTTGACTACTGTTGTTGGTGTGTTCATGTCCCCATAACTTAGTGGCCTGGCAAAAGTGTTTGACAGAATAAGTACTAGGCTTAAAGAAAATAAATGCAAGTACAGAGGTTGATTCATGTGGCTAAGAATTCTTCAAGGAAATGCTCCAGCATGACCGCAATCTAATGACTGAAACAAGTAAAAAAGAAAGGAAAAAACCATAAAATATTAAAATGATGATGATTTAGATGTAGCTATACAAACGCTCGCACACACACACACACACACACACACACACACACACACACACACACACACACATTCAAGTGTAGATACATAAACATAATTGACAAATATGAATCTGATGTAAAAATTTGAATTAAAAAAAAAATGGTTATTGAAACTCAACACTTCCTTGCAATGGATATAGAAGAATTTCAACAGGTCTTTGCAATGGAATATCAAGTCCTCACAAACTCTCTCTAATTATTTTAATACTGTATGTAAAAAAAAAATTAAAAAAAGCCTCGTGAAACCACACCAATGACATTTCAATGGATCTTTGATATATGGCAAAATCTGAAATACCCTGAAAGAAAACGTAACCCTTTAGCATTCAGATTACTGTCAAATGTAATGCTTATTTATTAACATGTTTTGAATTAATCATGCATTGTCTCATAGTTTCAAGATTTCGATGATGTGATTATTTATTTTAAAATAACATTGAAGGGGCCAGATCTAACTTGTTTGAAAATAAAACCAGTAGAATATTTGCACTGGGTATGGCTGGTTTAATCATTCCTTAGCATTCAGATTGCTCTGTCAAATGTAATGTTTTATTTATTAACATAGTTTTGAATTAATCTTGCATTATCTCATAGCTTTGATATCTTGATGATGTATTTTTTTTAGTTGTAGATTGACTTTCTAGGATAGGTGTGAAAGGCCAGATCTGGCTTGTTTGCACATAAAACAGATGGGATATTTGGGCTGGATTGGCTGGTTTAATCCCTTAGCGTTCAGATTGCTGTGTCAAATGTAACGCCTATTTATCAAAATTCATCATTATCATCATCGTCATCATTTAATGTCTGTTTTCCATGGGTTGGACAGTT
Source organism: Octopus bimaculoides (assembly GCF_001194135.2). Classification (NCBI taxonomy): domain Eukaryota; kingdom Metazoa; phylum Mollusca; class Cephalopoda; order Octopoda; family Octopodidae; genus Octopus; species Octopus bimaculoides. The sequence goes on from NC_068985.1 coordinate 51,851,764, forward strand.
TGACTTAGAGCTGGCCAGCTAAGAGCTTTCCAGCTAGAAGCTGTCCAGCTAAGAGCTGTCCAGCTAGGAGCTGTCCAGCTAGGAGCTGTCCAGCTAGGAGCTGCCCAGCTAGGAGCTGTCCAGCTAGGAGCTGCCCAGCTAGGAGCTGCCCAGCTAGGAGCTGTCCAGCTAGGAGCTGTCCAAACTCCAATTGTCTGTTGTGACATGGTTTCTACAGCTGGATACCCTTCCTAACACCAACCACTGAATAGAGTGTACTAGGTGCTTTTATGTTCCACTGGCATGGTGTGTTTATGTAGTACTGGCACGGGTACATCTACAGAGCATCAGTATGGGTGCTTTTTATGAGGTACCCACACTTGAAAGGACAAGCCTGTATGCATGGAAGACAGCAGTTTATTGTTTTGAATTAATCATGCATTATCTCATAGCTTCGATATTCCAATGCTGAAATGGTGTATTTTTTGAATGATATTGTGGGATAGGTATGAGACACTTGATCTGGCTACTCTAAACATAAAACATAGAATATCTTGGACAGGATGTGGCCATTTTAAATGCTAAAGGGTTAATAACCATGGTGTGTGAACATGAAGTAGGTTTGAGGCTAAATGTTATAGAATTGTCCCTCTGATTTAAACACATGGCTAATGTCATGTTGTCAAATATCAGAGAAAGAGAATCTGATTACATTCCATAGATCACATTAAAGTGTATTATGTATTCCATAGTAGATACATCTCATTTTTTTTTTTCACAGTTGTGTTCTAAATATCTATACTTTCTTTTTCTGTGTACTTCAATCATCATTGTCATTATCATCATCATCATCATCATCATTAGCATCACCACCACTACCACCACCCTCTTCACCATCACCATCACCATGATAATCATTGTCACCACTACCATCATAACTATTGTCACTATCACCACCATTGCTGCCACAACCACTGCTGTATATAAGAAGCCCAGTATACCCACCATGACTATCTTCTGGTACACCAGGCACATGCATCACAACCATATGTGCGTGACATGGTGACCTCATATCAAGATTAACAGAGTATGACCTTGCAGGTGGGGCCTTGTTAGAATTTTCTTCAGGTCGAGTAGTCCATCCTGCTCAAAAAGTCCCTAAATAAGGGTTGTTTAAGGATGTTGAACGAAACACCCACATTTCCAGAGGGGAATTTCCAAACCTCAAAGAATTTCTCTCAACACATGGCTATGATACATTCAGCCACTACTTCTGCTCATGATCAGAGATGCACATAATGTCAGCCACCAAGGGACATGCTCAACTGGTTAAGGTCAAACAAATGACAAACAAATCTGTGGTATTAAGCAGAATATTTGCTGTAGCCCATCTTTTTATACCAAGACAAAACAATGTACATGATAACACTTCCAATCAATTAAGATCAGAAGCCATGAGAGCCACTGCCTGGTACTGCATCCGGGCATAATTATTATTATTATTATTATTATTATTATTATTATTATCATCATTGTTATTATTATGGCGGTGAACTGTCAGAATCATTAATATGCTGGGCGAAATGCTTAGCAGCATTCTATCTGTCTACATTCTGAGTTCAAATTCCACCGAGGTCGACTTTGCCTTTCATCCTCTTGGGGTTGATGGAAAAAGTATCAGTCAAGAACTGGAGTCAATATAATCAACTATCCTCCTCTCTCAATTGTAGGCCTTGTGCCTATAATAGAAAGAATTCTTCTTCTTCTTCTTCTTCTTCTTCTTCTTCTTCTTCTTCTTCTTCTTCTTCTTCTTCTTCTTCTTCTTCTTCTTCTTCT
>NC_068985.1:51853699-51855701 GCF_001194135.2 Octopus bimaculoides
CTTCTTCTCCTTCTTCTCCTTCTTCTCAACAACAACAACAACAACAACAACTATTTCATGTGATACTAGTTAGCAGAGATGTAGTCTTGAGGTTTGGTTGTAAGTCTTTTCAAATCTCAAGAATCTTTCTTAGGATCCGAACAGAATACAGGATACCATTTTTTCTGCAGGTTGACAATGCACGTCTCAGTTTCCATATCCTTCAGCCTTTAAGGTATTGTACCAAATGCATCAAATACCACAGGAATAATTGTTGCCATTGTCTTCCATAATCTTTTCATCTCCCTGTCAAGGTCCAGTTATTTCTCAATTTCTTTAACTCTGTTATCATAATATATTGCAAAGTTAATGATACTACACTGTTTGTTTCTTTTGTCCTTTATAGTCATGTCTGGTCTCCTTGCTTTAAAATTAAGGTCAATCTTCATAGGGGAGACCCATAAAATCCTGTAAATCTTATGCTCTATAACAACCTCTGGTCCTGGTTTATACCACTTTTCTGTTACTTTCAATCCATTGTTATTACTGCTGTTGTTGTCACCATTTTTGCCACCATCACTGCTTTCATTGTTGTTTTTCAATAGTTATATTTTTATTACATGTTCTATGCACCTGCTGTATGAGTTAACATTTTGCTGTAATTTTCTATTGTATACATACTATACATACTTTATGTGCAATCGTCATCATCATCATCATCGTCATTTAACGTCCGCTTTCCATGCTAGCATGGGTTGGACGATTTGACTGAGGACTGGCGAACCAGATGGCTGCACCAGGCAGAGTTTCTACAGCTGGATGCCCTTCCTAACGCCAACCACTCCGAGAGTGTAGTGGGTGCTTTTACGTGCCACCAGCACGAAGGCCAGTCAGGCGGTACTGGCAATGGCCACGCTCAAAATGGTGTATTTTACGTGCCACCTGCACAGGAGCCAGTTCGGTCTCACTCGAATGTCTTTACACATGCCATCCGGCATAAGTGCCAGGAAGGCGATGCTGGGCACAGGTGCCATTACGATTTAGCTTTCACTTGCCCCAACAGGTCTTCGCAAGCTGAGTTTCGAGTCCAATGAAGGAGACGACGTTGGCATGGATGCCAGTCGTTGAATTTAATTCGATCTCGATTTCGATTTCATTTGCCTCAACAGGTCTTCGCAAATGGAGTTTAGTGTCCTAGTAATAATATTTACTACATCATCATAATCCTTTAATGTCCGTTTTCCATGCTGGCTTGGGTTGGACAGTTTGACCAGAGCTGGCAAGCCAAAGAGCTGCACCAGGTTCCAGCCTGATTTGACTTGGTTTCTATGGTTGGATGCCCTTCCTAATATCAACCACTTTACAGTGTGTGCTGAGTGCTTTTAATGTGCCACTGGCATGAGTGTTTTAACGTAAAATCAGTACAAGCCCTAATTACATGACACTGGCATTGAATGCTTTTTATGTGGCCCTGACAAAGGACTCTTGCAGGTCAATCCACTTCGCCAGGAGATGTGACCTTAACACTTGTGCTGTGGAGGATGGGTCTTCCAAGGATGGGTCTTCCAAGGATTGGTCTTCCAAGGATGGGTCTTCCAAGGATGGGTCTTCCAAGAAAGGGTCTTGCTACATGTTGTGTATATTTCTAAGTCTTGGGGTTTGAGTGTATATTTGTCTGCATCGTTTAAAATTCATTCTCAAGAATGTTATTATTGGTATTGTTTCTGTTTTCAATAACCATGTTATGGTTGTCTTCATTTCAAGATCTTTATATCTGGTCAATTTTATCACTTATTCTTGTAATGCATTTCCATTTATTGTCTCCAATGAGGAGACCCTTCCTTTCCTAGTGGTTTTTGACTGCAGTATTTTGACTTAGATTTATTTCCTTTTAAAACTTTGCTACTATATTATAAATATTCTGCATGAGTTACATTAATTTAGGTTTTACTCTGAAAGAAGCCTGTTGTATGTATAAGTATGTATACACACACACACACACACACACACACACACACACACA
>NC_068985.1:51856448-51859098 GCF_001194135.2 Octopus bimaculoides
ATATATATATATATATATAAATATAAGATCCAAGGACTGAGGTGTAGGAAGAAAGTTAGCTTCAAGTTATCTGTAGTAAATATAAAAAACAACTTTGAGGGACAATAGTGGTTTATTGAGATGGAAGGTTGTGAATTTTTCTCTTATCGAAGTACGATAAATTGAAAAGTTCTTTTTATACTTCACGGCAGTCAACCAGGCTTGCTGGCTATGTGAATAAAAACACAAGAGTTAAGGAATGGAGTAGATAAGATCTGGGCTACGTATGTTTCATAGCAAGCAGAACCTCAGAAGTGGTAAATATCTAAGTGAGGTGTATACCACAGGCTACTCTGCCGGACAAGGATATCTTGATTATATGAAAGTTTACATTATCGCAAGGAAGTACATATTAACATGTTAACACCTTGCTTGGATATTTACTACTTCTGAGGTTCTGCTTGCTATGAAACATATGTAGCTCAGATCTAATCTACTCCATTCCTTAACTATTGCATAGATCATCATCATCATCATTGTTTAATGTCCGAATTTCATGCTGGCTTGGGTTGTTTTACTGGGGGACTGGCAAGCCAGTAGGCTGCGCCAGGCTCCAGTCTGATCTGGCAAGATTTCTACAGTTGGATGCCCTTCGTAATACGAACCACTCCGAGAATGTAGTGGGTGCTTTTTACATGCCACTGGCATGGAAGCCAGTCAGGCGGCACTGGCATCGACCACATTCAGATGGTGCTTTTTACGTGCCACCAGCACAGGGAGCCAGTCAGGTGACACTGGCATCAACCCATGCTTGAATGGTGCTTATTACGTGCCACCGGCATGGGTGCTAGTCAGACGGCACTGGCATCGGATCCAACTACAATTTCCATTTTGATTTCGATCTTGATTTGCTTTTGATTTTTGATTTTTGATTTTACTTGACTCAGTAGGTCTTCTCAAGCACAGCGTATCGCCCGGTGATTCAAGGGTACTTTTAAATGGGCTGGTTATGCGACACTGATATAGGCTACAGCTATGATCTTATATTACTTGCCAGGTCTTCTCAGCCACAGCATATCTCCAAAGGTCTTGGTTTCTAGTCATTGCCTCTGTATATATTTATGCGTGTGCCTTTCTGTCTGTGTTTGTCTCTCCCATCACTACTTAACAACTGGTGTTGGTGTGTTTATGTTCCCATAACTTAGTGATTCTGCAAAAGAGACTGATAGAATAAGTACCAGGCTTTAAGAAGACAAGTTCTGGGGTTGATTTGTTCAACTATAAAACCCTTCAAGGTGGTGCCCTAGCATAGCTGCATTCAAATAGCTGAAACAAAAAAAAAATATCTTATATGCGATGAAATACAGTGGGCAGCAGAAAATAGTTCCAACTTGGTATTGAAGCAGAACTACACATTTGATTTGTGGAAAATTTCTCACCTCTTTGATGTTTCTTGATAGAAGATATATCTGATTTTTTGGTTGTTTTTTTTTTTTTTAGTTGTTAGTAAAATAAATGATATGTTATGTAATATATTATTTGATTTATTGTTTTCTTATCAATTTACTGTTGCTGATATTTCTGCTTATTGTTTTTTTTGTTGTTTTTTTGTGCAGGAACACCCACGCACCTTGATTCCAGAATTGTGCCGCCAATTCTATCATTTGGGTTGGTGCACAGGAACTGGTGGAGGAATCAGCATAAAACACAAGTAAGTATTACCCTGAACGAGTCTCCTCCTCCTCCTCCTCCTCCTCCTCCTCCTCATCATCATCATCATCATCATCATCATCATCATCATTTTAATGTTAATTTCCCATGCTTGCATAGGTTGGACGGAATATTTTCAAGGTAAATTTTCTATGATCACATACCCTTCCTGTTGCCAACCACATACCCTTAACCTGTTACATCATGGCCAGACATGTTTTCACAAAATATTGGAAATAGATGACAATGCTTTTAAGACAGTGGCAATCATTTTACAACTATCATGCGATGGCAAGACAAGGGAACACATTCACACATATATGTACACACACACACACGCGCATACATATGGAAGCAGTATGGTAAATGATGATGATGATGACAATTGATATATTTCCATTTTTACGTTTTTTTTCAGTGATCAAATATATATTGCTCCATCAGGTGTTCAGAAAGAAAGAATCAAGGTTGGTTTATTCTTTTATTCTTTTATTTGCCCAAGGTGCCATTCGGTGGAACTGAACCTGGAACCATGTGGTTGGGAAGCAATCTTCTTACCACACAGCCACGCTTGCATTTCTTTCTTTATTTTTTGCATTGGTTTATATATGATGTCTCTTCAACCCTTTCAGATCTAAATGCCTAGTACAAAGCGACCCTCCCTCAGTATTGCAACCCTACTCAGTGAGGGGCCTTGTCTTGCAAGTTACTTGTTTTAGTGTCATGGCTAGTGCCAAGTTATTTATGGTAGTGCTCACTTGTGCTAGTGATGCGAAAAACAGCAAAAAAGCACTGTTTATGCTCTCTATGGTAGTTCACATTAGGAAGGGCATCCGGCCATAGAAACCATGCCAAAGCTGGTATTGGAGCTAGACATAGTCTTCTGGTTTGTCAGATCCTGTTGAACTGTCCAACTTATACCAGTGTGGAATATATATATATATATATATATATATATATA
>NC_068985.1:51859986-51868914 GCF_001194135.2 Octopus bimaculoides
AGATTAATGTAAAATTGTTTTTATTATAACTCAACATAAGAACAAACAATATATATATATATATATATTTATATATATATATTGTCATTGTCATCATTCAACATCTATGTTCCATGCTTGCAACTCTTCTATGGCTGGCTAACCATCTTCATGTCAACCCCTTTACATGCTCAGACTTAGTTTTCTTTCAACTGTATTCTACAACAAAGTATTGGCCAAGCAAAAGCTGTGGTACAAAAAAACTTGTCTAATGTACCACTTGGTGGGTTTGATCCTGGAACCACATGTTTCTGAAGTAAAATTCTTAACTATACAGCCATACCTGTGCCACTTGCTTCTACATCACATTTGAGTAGTTAGCATTTGGAAAGTAACCAATGCTGACACTGTCAATTGCTGCAATATATTGTAAGATAGTTGTCTGAGTTCGGAGGGGTTACCTTTCTTTCAAACGGGATACTGTGGTATGTTTCCAAAGATTAGGATCCCTTTTCTCCAATCTTTTGCACCCCACCTGCACTTTTGCCAATCCCCACTCAACCACACATACTTAGCTTCTCTGTCCCCATTCACTACTACTCACCTCATACCTTGAGGTACCACCTGGACACCTTGTCACTACTAGTTATCTCTTTGGAGATACTGTTGATTCAGTCTCACTTTCTTCCCTGTATGTGAGTAGAGATGTAGCTCCTCTATGACAAGAACCTGCTTCACCATACCTTCTTCTCTCATACCTTAACCCCCCCACCTGTCAAGCATAAAGACACCCCCACCCCACCTCACTCATTGGGTTTTGTTAATTTGTGAGCTACATGGTGACTTGAATAGTGCTGGTGGCATGAAAAAAAAGAACCCCACCTGGTACCTATTGTAAATTGGTTGGCATTAGGAAAGACATCCAACTGTAAAAACTTTGCCATTGCAGACATTGGAGCAAGATGCAGTCCCAGGACCTGTATGAAGAAGACAATGAAATCTGTTGAGATTCTTGGCAAATAAAATTTTATTCGTTCTGTAAACAAAATGCAAAGGTTGTTACTACAAATGACAAAACGTGAAGGAAGTTTGAATGCTATTGTTATTTGTGTAATTGTTGCAGCAGTCAAAAATGGGACGCCGTAGTAGGTTTCCAAAAATTGCGACATATCATGAATGATGGAAAAGTTTGGGTTATATTCTGAGTGACTGAAGAGGATAGAAGCTGGGATGCAAATTGAGTTGCAAGTATGGAGGCTTTGTCTGCAAGATTACATATATGTATATTTATATATATATATAATTAATCATCTCAAAGGGAAATGGTAATTAATAAAATGTTCACCTCCAAGTGGCCTAGCGTATAAAAGTTTAGTCCAAAGACTATGAATTACTCATAAGGTACAGTATACATTTAAATACATAAGAGGAATCCACTCATGGGATTCCTTACACTAGAAAGAACTGCTAGGTTCTAGAACCACAAAATTAGGGATAAAATCCCGAAAGGAACAAAATGAGAAATGGTAAAAGTTTTTATTTTTCATTTCTTTCCTTTTGGGGTTTTATAATTATAATATATTATAATATAATATAATGAATTCTGCGTGTGTGTGTGTGTGTGTGTATCCCACCCATGCTAGCATGGAAGGCAGACGTTAAATGATGATGATATATATCTAAGTATATATATACTTAATCAGTTTATACAAAGGCAATTTTAAAAGCCATTATGCAAGCCACCAGTTTTCTTTTCAACATGTTGATAAAAATAAAGCCACTAATTTGGCTAGCTATGCATGGGATCTGTAGACCAACTGCATACCACATACAATCAAGTGGAGAATTATAGAGAAATCTATGCCATATATAAATTGATCAAAGAGAAGCAAGTTATACATAGCTGAAAGATCACACATTCTTTTTTGGTCCAAGAATTCCACCATACTACTTAATTCTAGATCTGAAATATTTAGCAAATGCGAGCACATAGACAAGTTTCTTTTGTTCAGCTGAAGGATGCCACCTGCTCTGGATTGAGTAGCTTTCTCACAGAATTTGGCCTTCTTTCTGTTATATTACTCTACTCTAACTAGATTAATTATGTTTTCTATAGACAAAGAGAATGAAGATCTTGGTTTTCTTACTTTTCTTTTCTTTCTTCTTGTTCCACTTTTTGCATCACCTTTCTTTGCATGTTTCTAGTCTTGGTTTTGCTCGTGTTTTCTCATAGACCAATGCCTTAGTTTTTAAATACATCTAATGATATGCACTGTGCCTGAAAGATAACTTGGAGATACATGGCATGCTATATAAATCTGCCAGTTTATTGTATCTCTAAAGCATAAAGCTATTAGTAACTCTTTTGTAAATTGTGTATATTAAATGATATTTATCTCTCACTGGATGGAGTACTTTTTTGTTGATCCAACTTATAATGGAACTGTAAACTATATATATGTGTGTGTGTGTGTGTGTGTGTGTGTGTGTGTGTGTGTGTGATCATCATCATTGTTTTAGTGGCCATTTTTCAATGATCACATGAGTTTGTAGGACTTCATGGTTGAGAAGTAGAAAGGAGGGTTCCGCAAAATAAGTTGTTAGTAGAGATCCTTTTGGCAAGGGACTGAAAGGATTAGCTGCAGTTTGTAAAGCAAGAGAGCCTGCAGCTTGTCTGATGCATTGAAGCATCCTTTATTTTTGGATAATGGCGCTGCAGAAATTGTATGCCAAGTAGAAGCCATCTAGATTATAAGGGTGAATGAATTTCTTGAAGTGTTGTAATGGGTGCTCTTTGTCTGCACTGCTGCCTTGCACTTGTGAATGAATTATTTGAGGGACTGGAGCTGTGAGTTTTGGATCATCATCACCATCATCATCATATAACATTAGTTTTCCATGCTGTCATGAGTTGGATGGTTCAACAGGATCTGACTTGTCAGAAGACTGCACAAAGCCCTAAAGTCTCCATGCTGTATATAAGTAGTTTCTATGACTCAATGCCATTTCTAACAGCAACTACGTTACAGAGTGTATGTGTTGCTTTTTGTATAGCAATGACACTTGTGTAGTCATCAAGTAAATTGTTAGATAAAATCCCTTATTATGTAAGGGTGTAGAATTGAGAAAGATAGCTTTTTGCCAGATGCTGTGAGACTAAAGCAGTGATTCCCAGACGTTTTTGGGTTGCCACCCCCTTGGTACCTAGCCACATTCCTAGCGTCCTCCCCCCACCACTGCAGACACAGACCACTTTCTGCAGCGAATTTGAAACAACTGTATTTCACAAAGAAAACTTAACCTAATTAATCCATTATTTTGTCGTTTTTACATCCATCACCCTCTTTCGGCCACCCCATTATCACCCATTTTTCAATGGATCACTACTCCTCCTGGATCTTTCCACTGCCCATAGGGAGGCAGTACTGCCTATTTTGAGAATCACTGGGCTAAAGTATGATAGGAGAACTGGAACAAGTTCCTTGCTGTAGAGGGGACACATGACTACCCCAGCTGGAAAAGAAAAAGGATTTTGGTGAAGATGTGTCAGGATGTACCCTCAAAGTACAGGATGGTGACTTTAGAGAAGTGGTATGGGTGGGTCAGTAAGTTTATGGGATGTGTGTGTGTGTGTGTGTGTGTGTGTGATATGTAATGCAGAGGAAAGTACAAGCTGGAAAGAAAGCAATTGAAATGTTGCATCAGTAATACATCTGAAAAGATGTAAAATAGTCCAAAAACAAACATAGACATAGTTAAGTGTGAGTTAACATAGTTTAATGAACTAAAAAGAATTTTTAATTAATTGAAATTTCAAGTGTATCGTAAATATCTTTGACAAATTTTTCAAAGAAGGTGAGGGGAGAGAACTCCAATCTATAAATTGATTGAACATTCAGTGGAGACATGCAGTGGAGAGTGAGTCTGATCATTGGTAAAGATAGTGATAGTTCTGGACATGTTTCAGTCCTATTAGACCTCCTTGTTCAAGTATAGTTTAACGCATATTTCTTAGCTCATTGAATGAATTTTGGGGTATTTATGTTTTTTATGAAAATTACTGATTTGGCAATTTAAAATTTTCAAGAGTGTTTTCTGTGGAAAAATACAGTCAATAAATATTTCATTTTAGAAAGTTTAATTATATGGTGGATGCATGTGGCCTAATGGTTAGGGTATTTGGCTCACAATCATAAGGTCATGAGTTCAATTCCCACCAGCGTGTTGTGTCCTTGAGCAAGACACTTTATTTCACGTTGTTCCAGCCCACTCAGCTGGCAAAAATGAGTAGCACCTATATTTCAAAGGAGCCAGCTTTGTCACATTCTGTGTCATGCTGAATCTCCCTAAGAACTAGGTTAAGGGTACATGTGTCTGTGGAGTACTCAACCACTTTTATGCTAATTTCACGAGCAGGTTATTCTGTTGATTGGATCAACTGGAACCCTCATCGTTGTAACTGATGGAGTGCCAGTTAATTACTTGGTGCCTTCAGTTTATAAAGTATCTCAGTTACTATTATGAAGTTGAAGTAAACTGCTGGCTAGTTAAATCAGTAACCCTGGTTCAAATTCTGGAACAAGCCATTTTCATTTCCCTTATATGCAATTATTTACTTAAGTTACTCTTCTGGGGAAAGTATGAATGTTCTAAATTCCTATCTTTGATTCCTTGAATGAAAAGAATAAAAGACAAACAAACCTGTATAACTTTGTATTTTGTAGTCTGAAGATCTGTTTATTGTGAATATCAATGGGGACACAACCGAGGAGCCGCCACCTTCCAAAAAGTTGAAGATTTCTCAATGCACTCCCTTGTTTATGAATGCCTTTACAATGAGAGGTAAGACACATTGTCCAATTTTTAAAAGTATTTCTGTTAGTTGTGTATGCATTGACATTACCATAGTCATTAACATTACCATTGTTATAAAATCAAGTTCACATTTACCTAAGGCCTCAATCAGCTATGGTCGACCCTGTTTCTGCACATGAATGCTGAGGCCTGGGCATGATCTTTTGAAGAAGACTGGCAGTTGTCCTATGAACAAGGTTGGTTTTAAGCCAACTAAACAGATTTGTTCAGACTGGGCCCCACGCCAAGAGAGGGCTCCACACACATGCTCAAGTGGAGGTCAACATGATGAATTTTTAGTATATCATTGTGGCTAATGGTGGAGCTTCAAGCCCTCAATGCTTTTTGGCTGGGACTGGCATACTACATGATACATAAAATATCACTCTTCAACTATTGTAGTGTAAAGGGTTCTACTGACAATTCTCTGATTGAACCCCGCACTTCCTAGCACCGGCCTTACTTATGAATGCAAATCTCCTTTCTCTATGCCGCTGATGTTTAAGGGAAAGGCCACTGATTCAAGCTGATGCAAGTTTACATCAATATTACTAGTTGCAGTGCTATCAGAATGCAAAGAACTGAAGTTGATATCACAAGGTATCTTGATCTGACTCTCTAACACTCCCATCAATCCATTACCCTGGATTGGTACAATTTTATCAACCTTAAAAGGATAAAAAGACTGACCTCAATAGGATTTGAACTCAGGGTGTTGAGACGATAAGGCATTCTATTTAATACTCCAATCATCATCATCATCATCATTTTAACATTCACTTTTCCGTGCTTGCAAGGGCCTAATGGAATTTATTGAGGCAGATTTTACTACAGCCAGATGCTTTTCCAATACCCACCTTTACCTTTTCCAAGAAAAGTAATAATTCACTATAGATAACCATGTTTTCATAGAACATCGGAAATTAACGACACTGCTTGTATGGTAGTGATGCTCATCTACAACTATCACACACACACACACACACACACACACACACACACACACATGCAAAGCGTTGGTTGGCTTGAGGCTATAATAGAAGAGACTTGCTCAGGTGCTGTGTAGCAGGACAGCACCCAAAACTGCATGATTGCAAAGCAAGATTTTTAATGGCAAAGCCATGATTTCACCTAAAATTTCTGTACATACATTGGCCAGGAAATGTATATGTATGTATGTATGTATGTATGTGTGTGTGTGTGTGTGTGTGTGCATCTGTGTATGTGTGCATGTATGTTATGTCATCAAAAGGTCAATATACATTTTTATTTATAATTTTATTTTCGTCATAAATATAAAATTATATTTTTATATGTATTTAATAAAATTTCCTCCTCTCTTAATCTAATGAGGTCTTCAGACATAAAAACTTTCTCCAGTACTGATCTACGTTCATGTATATATATATTTTTTTTTATCTAACCTTTTAATTGCGAAATTAAATTTCTTGGTTATTCCAGTAATGACATGTAATATCTACCAAAAAATAGAATGGGTACTTTAAGTAAGCCATGTTGCTTCAACAAACTTAACATGTACTCAGGATATCAATCTCTTGGAAACTGTTCAGAAACATGCAACCAGACGAATACCCACTGTCAGGCATCTACCATACTCTGAACATCGTGCTTCACTGTGTTGTTGTTGTTGTTGGCACTCCATCGCTTACGACGTCGAGTGTTCCAGTTGATCCGATCAACGGAACAGCCTGCTCGTGAAATTAGCATGCAAGTGGTTGAGCACTCCACAGACACGTGTACCCTTAACGTAGTTCTCGGGGATATTCAGCGTGACACAGTGTGACAAGGCTGACCCTTTGAATTACAGGCACAACAGAAACAGGAAGAAAGAGTGACAGAAAGTTGTGGTGAAAGAGTACAGCAGGGTTCGCCACCATCCCCTGCCGGAGCCTCGTGGAGCTTTAGGTGTTTTCACTCAATAAACACTCACAACACCCGGTCTGGGAATCGAAACCACGATCCTATGACCGCGAGTCCGCTGCCCTAACCACTGGGCCATTGCACCTCCACGCTTCACTGGGTATGGACACATTAAAGCTCAAGTGTTTGGCAACTGATTTGGTTGAGACCCACAAGATTATCCACCATCTTTCCAACAACAACCTCGGGCACCTTTTTGAATTGCATATGCCTAATACTTGTGGACATGCTTACAAAATTTAAAAAAAAACTACACAACACCTTTGACTTTTGGAAACATCTTTTCATGCTCAGAATTGCTGAAACATGGAATAAACTACCCATGTTACTTGTTAGCTGTCAGGATACTACATCCTTCAAAACTTCCATGCTTTCCAAAATTTGCTCTTCCTATTTTTACTTCTTTGTTTTTTTTCTTAAATGACTCACTTTCTATGCATTATTCTATGTACTGTTCATGCACTTTGGCTACTTTTACTCATGAGTTGTAGTGCATCTGAGTAATGTATACAATAAGTTCAGTATTATATAAATATAATTTTTATTTGCCTGTCGTGGTACTTAAATGAGAATGAGATGTAAGGGGACAATGTTTTTGAGATTCCGGTCCGAATGACATGAGTGTTTTTGTTTCACTTTTGACACGTAATACTTAAATAGTGGAGGAGATATGATGTTGCTGTGGGCTGGAAGTATGCAAGAAGTTAAAAATTTATTTTGACTAAAACAACCGGGACCCTAAGTAAGGCATGTGTAAAATTTGAATAAAATTGGTTGTGTAGTTCTGAAGTTTTAGGGATTCACACAGACACACAGACATACATTCTCAATTATATATATATATAGATTATTTCAAACATGACATTCCTTAACAGAAGAAAAATTGGTATATAAAACTGCTTTCTACAGTTAAGAGTAGTGAAATTTTGAGTGAGTATAAATGGGTTAAAATTTGAGGAAGATATGAAATGTCCGTGACATTTACCAGTTTTCTTAGACTGATGAGATTGATGTGATTGATGTGTCTAATGTGACTGATGTCCAACCTCAGTGGGAATCTTTGCTATAGAGTCTTCAGAGCTGCGTCTATGACTTTGTTTTTGCTTTCATCAATCCTTTGTTTAATAATTACCATATTGTATTGCTGCAGATGCTGGTGCTGTGATTCACACACATTCAAAGTTTGCTGTGATGGCAACGTTGTTATTCCCTGGAACAGAGTTTCTTGTCACTGGCCTGGAAATGATCAAAGGGATCAAGAAATGTAAATCAAGTATGTTGACAATCTTATCTTAGTTTCAAATTGATGTCTTATTTTTCATTTTTTTGAGTGTCATCATCATCGTTTAATGTCTGTTTTCCTGTGCTGGCATGGGTTGGATAGTTTCACAGCATTGTCCATGACAACCAATGCTAGTGAGATCACTGCATATCTTGAAAGACAAGACTGCTTGAAAATAGTGGAGTTTGCTTGACCAGTGGTGCCATTGTAGAAGTGACCATACAACAATATAGACGTTGTATGGATGGTAGTTGAACCAAGAAAGAAAGATCAGGCTTGGCTGAGCACCGGTCACGTGGTGTGAGAGGAGAGAGGTAGAGGCAGAGGGATAGAAGAATCAGGGAGGGATGAGAAAAAAAGAAGAGGAACAGAGGGAAGTGAAAGAGGAGGGAAGGTGAGAATGAAGGGAAAGCCAGGAAATGTGAGATAGGGGGAAAGAACGAAGTAAGTGTGAAGGGGCTGATAGAAAGAAAGAAAGAATAAGAGAGTCATACAAAATTTAGATATATGTATATATGTACTTACATATAAGAGATGTACGCCACTATCTATATATATAAAAATGAGAATGTGTGTCTGTCTGTCTGTCTGTCGGTCTGTCTGTCTGTCTGTCTGTCTGTCTGTCTGTCTGTCTGTGTGAATCCCTAAACTCGAGAACTACGCAACCAATTTCATTCAAATTTTACACATGCCTTACTTAGGGTTCCAGTTGTGTTTTAGTCAAAAAAAATTATTAACTTCTTGCAGAGTTCGAGCACACGGCAACATAATATCTCCTCCACTATTTAAGTATTACGTGTCAAAAGTGATACAAAAACACTCATGTCAAATACTTTCACTTTAAAAATGAAACTATTCCACTAACTGAAACA
>NC_068985.1:51869740-51870636 GCF_001194135.2 Octopus bimaculoides
GACTTTTGTCTGTAGCTGGTCTTCTCTTGGAAGAGCCCTGCTTCTCACATGGACAACTGTATGTTGGCTGCTCAAGAGTGGGCAGCAACAAAAAACCTATTTGTATATGCTCCACAAGGGAAAACAAGGAACATAGTTTACAATGAGGTGTTATAATCACAACAGCAAGAAAGTATGTACATGATCACCTTCTTTTACGAAACTTCATTGACTTTCATATATTTATATTGATATACATATATATACGTGTGTTTGGGTGCGTGTGTGTATATACATCTCTATATATAAAGATGATGCGTAGTCTAGACGGCGTTTTTAGATTTCATTATTCTCTTTAACCCGGGCAACGCCGGGTATTTCTGCTAGTATGTATATAAAAAAGCATACAAAATATGGAACAAGAACGCAAAACATCCAGACGGTTAGATGATACAAAAAAGGACAACAAAACATCCAGACAGATGATACAAAAAAGGGACAAGAAAAAACAAGGACGGGTCATATATATATAAAAATATCTATATCTATCTATATATATGTATATACTTATGCACACACACACACACACACACACACACACACACACACACACACATGTATGCATGTGTGTATTGTCTGTTTTACACAGTTATGCATTCAGTACAAACTTCATATTACATATTGTTTATGCTTTAACAGAGATATTTTATTCATTTCAGATGTTAATTATAACTATAATGAGCAGTTAGTGGTCCCTATAATTGAGAATACTCCATTTGAAAAGGACCTGAAGGTGAGACTTTTAAGCAGTTTAAACTTGTTGTTTTTTTAGCTTCAGATCATACTTGATCTGATTCAACAGATCTCCATCTCATTTTCAGATCAGTCACACCTACCGGAGAAGGAGTTTACTTCAT
>NC_068985.1:51870997-51881562 GCF_001194135.2 Octopus bimaculoides
CGCTGGACTGACTCCTGTGCAGGTGGCACGTAAAATACATCATTTCGAGCGTGGCCGTTGCCAGTACCGCCTGACTGACCTTCGTGCCGGTGGCACGTAAAAGCACCCACTACACTCTCGGAGTGGTTGGCATTTGGAAGGGCATCCAGCTGTAGAAACTCTGCCAAATCAGATTGGAGCCTGGTGTAGCCACCTGGTTCACCAGTCCTCAGTCAAATCGTCCAACCCATGCTAGCATGGAAAGCGGATGTTAAACGATGATGATGATGATTCTAGTGGTGAAGTATTCTTGGGGGACCAGATTTTAAAATAAGATATGGAGTTGGATCAGATTGAGGATCTTGTTAGTGATCAGCCCTTGGACTTTTGAATATTTCGGAGGAAAAAAAGCTTTGAAGTTAGATATTAAAGTAGATTAAACGCACATATTCTCTAAAAATATACATCCTTCCAACCACCTTCACAGACAGACAGACAGACAGACAGACAGGCAGACACATACAGCACACATGCACATGCACACGCACACATGCATGAATGTACGTGTGTCTTTACTGTCTCTCTGTTGGTTATGGCAACAAGGGTTCCAGTTGATCTGATCAATGGAACAGCCTGCTCACGAAATTAGCATGCAAGTGACTGAGTGCTCCACAGACATGTGTACCCTTAATGTAATTCTCACAAAGATTCAGCGTGACACAAAGTGTGACAAGGCTGGCTCATTGAAATGTAGGTACTACTCAATTTTGCCAGCTGTGTGTACTGGAGCAATGCACCTCCGGTAATTGAACCCACAACCTTACAATTGTGAGCTGAATGTCCTAACTACTAAGCCACATGCCCTCACTCTCTCTCTCTCTCTCTCTCTCTCACGCACACACACACACACAGGTATATGAAGGTTACAGAAAGAGTTATAACACCAGTAATTATGAAGAGAATTTGGCTAGATGAGATGCAGTTTGGTTTTGTGTTTGGGTGAAGTAGAACTGGTGGAGGCGCAATGTCCCAGTGGTTAGGGCAGCGGACTCGCGGTCATAGGATCACGGTTTCGATTCCCAGACCAGGTGTTGTGAGTGTTTATTGAGCGAAAACACCTAAAGCTCCACGAGGCTCCAGCAGGGGATGGTGGCGAACCCTGCTGTACTCTTCCACCACAACTTTCTGTCACTCTTTCTTCCTGTTTCTGTTGTACATGTATTTCAAAGGGTCAGCCTTGTCACACTGTGTCACGCTGAGTGTCCCCAAGAACTACATTAAGGGTACACATGTCTGTGGAGTGCTCAGCCACTTGCACGTTAATTTCACGAGCAGGCTGTTCCGTTGATCAGATCGACTGGAACCCTCGACATCGTAAGCGATGGAGTGCCAACAACAACGAAGTAGAACTGATGCTCTCTGCCTAATATGACAACTACAGGAGAAGTATTTAGGAAATTGTAAACTACTGTACTTGGCTTTCATTGATCTAGAGAAAGTAGCTGACAGGGTCTCCTGTTCCTCGATCTGGTGCTTGATGAGGAAGTTAGTTGTAGATAAATGGTTAGAGTTGTCCAAGCCATGTACAGGGGTACTGTCAGTAAGGTTAGTGTTAGTAATATGTACAGTAACAGATTTAGTATGTTGGTAGGAGTTCACCAAGGCTTGGCTCTCAATCCCCTCCTGTTTTATCATTGTCCTCCAGGCCGTAACAGGAGTTTCAGGTTTGTTGCTGTGGAGACTCCTCTATGCTGAGATTTTGTCCTTATAACTGAATTTGTTGCAGAAAAGAAATTCCAGGTTTGGAGGCAAAACCCTGAATCAAAGAGCCTATAAAAAACCCCAAATTCCTAATCAGTAGGAAAAGGTGTAGATAGAAATTCCATATGGTATGCTTAGTGCGAACTATGGACATACAAGAGGTGCAGTGGAATCACCAGGAGATTAACAGAGAAAATAGATTTTCTTTGTGGAAAATACACAGGAGCAATAAATATTAAGAATACATGGGAAATAGTTTTCTTAAATGCTTTGGTAGATCATTAAAGGTAGTAGATAGTTTATTAGCAGTGGAGGAGGATGTTCTGAAAGTATAGTTGCTAGAATCCAAACTGGTTGGAGAAAGTTTAGAGAGATATCAACTTACAAAAGGTTTGCAAGGAAGTGAAATATGGGTTGTGAATGCAGAGGTCACACAAAGACTAGAAAGGAACGAAGCTAGTATACTATGCCAGATGCTCAATGTCAGTGTATGTGTACAATAAAATGCAAATGTGTTGAGAGATAAACTGGATGTAAGAGATATCAAATCTAGCGTGGAAGAAGAATTACACTAGTATGATCATGAGTATGAATGAGGACAGCTGCCATTCACTAAATTTGTATGGAACTTTTGGAAGAGAGGGACCCAGGAAGATGTGGAGTGAAGTAGTGAAGATTTTATAACTCTTGGGAAATATATTGAATTGAAATTGTACCGAAAATGAACTTCTATGTAACCATGTAATCATCTGTGTTGGCATAACTACATTGTGAATTTGTGAATGAGATGTATTTACTGTCTAAACCTTTAACCCTTTTGCTACATTTTTGTTGAAATACTCGACTTTTGTTTCAATTAACTTTCAAAATAAAGTATTTTGTAAAATAACTTTGTCATTATTAACACTTTTATTACCATATTTCTATCGGAATACACTGCCTTTGTTTCAATAAATTTTGGAAACGATGAAGAATTTAGTCAAATATCTTTATCATTATATTAAGATGGTGTTTGGAACATAAACTAAGATGGAATTTTGAGGGAAGTTCTTAATTTAGACCACTTTAAGACAGTAAGTTTGTATCATAGAACTAGGGATGGTCTCAGGCAGGTTGGTATTAAAAGGGATAAATGTCTGAGAGAATTGTTATTATTAAAACAATCCTCTTTGGATTATTAACTTTATACTTATAGTGTTGTACTCTATCTTTTATTTGGTTTGAGCTTCAATTGTCAGCAGATGTCTTATTCACATTTCCAGATTAGATTCAGACTAGGAACATTTATTTCTAAACTAAGGTTAACAATATTCTTATTCACCAGGCTATTTGTACATGGTTAATTGCATTATTATCCATATAACCTTCCCAATGGTACCCTTTGTAAAGTGGTTGGTATCGGGAAGAGCTTTTAGCCTTAGAAAGCTGTACCAAAGCAGACATTGGGTCTCAGTGCAATTCATGTAAATCTTGGACTGTGTTGAACTATGCTATCATTGAAGATGAATGTTAAATGACAATGACAGCAACAATGACAACGGTAAATTTAGAAACAAAAGTTCCCACTTTGAGTTCAGTTTGGGGATCATGCAGATATCCAGGAATAAGACATATAATGATAATGATGACATGAAATCAAACAGATTGAACTGAAATGTAGCTACAGAATAAGTGTGGCAAAATGGCCCTCCAGATTCACCATTTTTGCTTGTTTCTTGGCTTGGCTTCATGCTCTTGCTTGATGGGGGGTCATCTCAGAGACATCATCATGCGTAGAGCTGACCAGTGGTCCCAGAAACATTTTCATGCATAGAGCTGACCAGGTCTACCAGTGCTCTCTATCACTGGTGGTCCTGTGCTAGCTCCTCTGCATCCTTTAAGGTGATGTTAAACATCTGGAGATCTTCCACAAACATATCCAGCCATTTGATGTGGGGCCTGCAATGAGGCCTCTTCCAGCATGCAGCTGCTGTGTTAAATGAAAGGAAAGCTTTGGGTTTGGCCTAGATGTGGTGAGGAGGCTTGCATGTGTGTGTTACTGTCTGGAGCTTTGCTCCTGGTAGGACCACCCTAAGCTGGCTAGTCTCCTGTGAAGTTTTGAGACTAATGGTGATGCACAGCATGTCAGCTTGCCACTGAGATGGCAGCCCCATCATCTGACTATTCTGCAGAGAACCAACAACCTGCCAGAGGAATCCTCAACCTGTTATGACACCAACCAGATTCACCATTCTTGACCATGTAAAATATGAGAGGCTTATTTGCCACGTTCCTGTATAAATATTGTAAATATAAGGTAATAGTCTGGAAAATTATCATCTTAATACACTTTATATATTTCTATTACTTCTGCAGGATGCTATGGCTCAGGCTATACATGACTATCCAGAAACATGTGCTGTTCTTGTCCGAAGGCATGGAGTTTATGTATGGGGTAAAACATGGCAGCAAGCTAAATCCATGTAAGTTTTTTGATCTTGTCTCTTTTTGTTTTTTTTGTTCCAGAGAATGGATTAGTTTGTTTTAAAGTAACTGTTGGTGTGTGTCTGCTTTTGTGTGTACCCTTGTCTTGACATCATTCAGTGGTTGTAAACAAGTGTCAGAATCATAAGAAGGATGTTGTCCATTTCCTGTCTTCCATGATAAATATGTCTGGCCATGAGGAAACAGGTAAGGGTTGGTGACAGTAAGGGCATCCAACTCAACAAATTCTATGTAACCCATGTAAGCATGGAAAAATGGACACAAAATGATGATGATGACAGTGGCTGTGTGGTAAGAAGTTTGATGCCAAACTACATGGTTCTAGGTTGTCTCACTGTGTGACACATCGCGTCAGTGTCTTCTACTATAGCCCTTGGCCAACCAAAGCCGAGTGGATGTGGTAGATGGAAACAGAGAGAAGCCTGTTGTATATATATGTATATATCCGTGTGTCTGTCTTTGTGTTTGTCCCCTATCAATAGCTTGACAACTGGTGTTGGTTTGTTTATATCCTTGTAACTTATTGGTTTGGCCAAGAAGATTGATAGAATTAGTACCAGGCTTTAAAAAAATCAGTACTGGTGCGATTCCTTTGACTAAAACCCTTCAAGTGGTGCCCTTGCATGACTGCAGTCCAGTGACTTAAACAAACAGAAGGTTAAAAAAGTAAAAGGTTATATAAAGACAATTTTAATTCTTAATCAACCTGCCTCATTAAGCTATCATTACATCCCACTTTTCTCTTTCTTTCTTTTTTCTCAGGTGTGAGTGCTACGATTATCTTTTTGATATTGCAGTTCAAATGAAGATAGCAGGTCTGGATCCTGCCATACTTCCTAAACCACCCAAAGGTGCTTACGTTTCAAACATAAATTAGAATGATGCACAAAATGCTTTTTATTATTTAGTTGACCACCTTTTTCTGTTCTGAGTTCAAGTCTTACCAAGTCTTACCAAAGTCAACTACGTATTTTCAGATTTTGAGAGGTTTTGGCACAGCCATTTTGGCACTGCTGATCCAATGCTGACTTATTTGACATCGGACGTTTTAATATTTTTCTTATTCTCTTCATCCTTCTCACTTTCTGTCTGTCTCTGTTTATGTGTGGTATATATTTCTCTTCATGTGCATGAGGAGAGAGAAGGTGTTTATGTCAGTTGTGTTCATTTTTTTTTTTTTATCTTAAGAAAGTTCAAATCAAAGCAAGAAGCCACTTAGTGTTAGGGGCTATGACGACAAAAGGAATGAATTGGCTTATGACTTGAAAGAGTTTAGGTCATAAGAAAGAGGAAGACAATGGAAGAGAATTCCAAAGTCTGGCAGTTCGAAGAACAAAGCTACGATTTACAATTGATAAATTGTAATGTCTCTCTTTTCCAGCTCTCACTACCACTCTTTCTATCTGCATGTGTATATTTCTGCGTGCAAATGTGTGTATTTGTGTCTGTGTTTTCTCCATTGCCAAAAAGTACTGATGCCAAAACAGACTGACTGCCCAGTCAGCCATGCCAAATTGTCAACGTCCAAACAGCTGCACCTGAACATCTCATTCTAGCATTTTTATCCTTCAAGGTTTCATGGAATAAAGTACCTGTGAAATACTGGAGTTGATTTAATTAATTAATTACACTGTGTAACACACGATTTTTGTCCTTGGGTAGTCATTGTTATTTCCTATTTGCTTACCCCTAAAAAATATGAAAGATGGCTAATATTTCCTCAAAGTTTGCTTTTGTTACATTCATTCAAACCCCAAAGAATCCTTATCAGCACATGGCTATGATGCCCCCCCCCCTCCACTACCCCTGTTCATAATTAGAGATGCATATATTGTTAGTCACTAAGGGACATGCTCAAGTAGTTAAAGTCAAGCAACTGACAAAACAAATCTTTGGTATTGAGCAGAATATTTGCTATTATGATATTTCTGCTTCAGCAACTCAGTGCTGAATCTGTCTGAAATGTAATGGAAAATAGGTCAGTTTGAAAACATTGATGTCCAGGTCACAAAAGCAAAATTGGAAGGGAATAGTAGTCATTTCCTTTGATTTCTAGATGGAAGTGAATAAGAAATAGCACTTACTGACCAAAGACAAAATAACATAAGAATTTTGTTACACAGTGTTATATCTAGTCCAAAATTTTCCAGATTTATACTAATGTTAGAAATCAATATTTATAAATCAAATGTTTCTAATTGATATTATCAATCTCACATAGCCTCTAACATTGGCTAATCAAACAATAGTCAGTTATCTGTGACCATAGTGAAGTAGTTAGTGCAATGATGCAAAACAGAAATGTTAGTTATTTAAAGCAATTTCATTGCCACATTTCAGTGAAACAAATTTAAAAAAAATGAAGATAATACTCTCTTAGGATTGTAGTCCTTATGATATTTTCTATGTCATTGTCTTTTGGTAGATAACGCCTCTTGTATTTTTAGTTCTTATATAAATAGCAACTTTATACAAAATTGTGCCTATATGCATAACATCGTTGTCATCATCATCATCATTATCGACAACCCCTGCACATTACTATCTCAAATTGTAGGACTGATAAGGCTGGTTACTCAGTTTTCATGGTGTATAAGTGACCATTCCCCCTGATTGCAGTGCCAGTCCATTGCAGGGTTATTTGTTTACAACTGAATGGGTTAGGGCAATGTGAAAGTCTTTTGCTCTAGAATACAATGCGCTGCCTAGTCCAGGATTCATAACTATTGATTTATGAAAATCTTTCTTCAAATATTGTGAATGCATGAAGAATTTGTTCCAAAAATTTTATATAAGTATGTGTGTGTATATATAATACACACACACACACACACACACATATATATATATATATATATATATATATATATATATATATATGTATGTATATATACCCATATATATTTCAAGAATAAAAAAAAATCATTTCTGTATATATATATATATATATATATATACATAAATATATATATATATGTGTGTATATAATATATATCATAATCATCATCATTTAATGTCTGCCTCCCATGCTAGCTATACACACACACACACACACACACACGCACATACATGCATATATAGTTCAAATTTACAGGAAACAAAAGACGAAGACAGGTGTTGGAACAACAAGCAGTTGTATTAGTTTAATGTTCCGGAAGAATGGAAAAGTTTTTTTTACATTTCAAGCCTATGCACTTTGACAGAAAAGATTGAGAGGAGGAAAAAAGGAGAGAGAATGAAAAAAATGGATAAATATATATGTGTGTGTGTGTGTGTATGTGTATGTATACATATATATGTATTAATGTATGTATACATATATATATATATACATACATATATATATTTCCATTTTTTTTTTATTCTCTCTCCTTTTTTTCCTCTTAATCCTTTCTGTCGAAGAGCATAAGCTTGAAATGTAAAGAACTTTTCCATTCTTCTCGAGCATGCATGCATGCTCAGGACATACAAGCATACATACGTATGTACGTACATACATACATACATACATACCCACTGGTGTGTATTTATAGCAGTTAGGACCATAATGGGTGGTATGCAATTTAAAAGGTGTAAAAAGAACTATGTTTAAGATTAGTCAATAAAGAAGCTGTGAGATTTTATAATAATAATAATGATAATAATAATAATACTAATCATAAGATGACAATTTTTATATTTTGAGTTTTTATAGAAATAAATTCCTGTAAACCTGAAATTTGTTTTATTTTGTTGTTTCTTTCTTTGTGTGTTGGTTACCTTGGTTATCTCTTTTTGCCTTACATGTTAATATTATTTAACCACAGGTCTGCCCTCATTGAGCAGGCCTTTGATTGAAGTTGTTCCAGCTATGACCATTCCAATATTGTTTCAGTCATTGTTTATCTGGGATTACATTATCAAAAAAAAAAAAAAAAAAAGTCCTTCCCTTTGTTTAAATCCAAATCAGTTTTGATTTGACAGATCTATAATGTAAAGCATTCCAACTGTAGTCATCACACCCTTTTGTTTTTTACAGTGCAGGCATGGCTGTGTGGTTGAGAAGCTTGTTTCTCAACTATGTGGTCTTGGGTTCGGTCCTACAGCATGGCACCTTGATGGAATAACTTCTACTATAACCTTAGGGTTGATGATAGGAAGGACATCTGGCTGTAGAAACTCTGTCTTAACACATTTTGGTTGATTCATGCAAGCATGGAAAAGTAGATCATTTAACGATGATGATAGGATGTTATTTGAAAGAGATTTGGCTGCTATTTCAGCAGAATGACCCACCACATAGATGCTGCCTTGTTATTGTGGAGTGATTCTGTGAGTTACACATTAAATTAACACGTAATTCTTCATTAATGCCACCACTGAATTTAGTACATTTATATTACTTATGAGGTATTCTTTATTTTTTAGCTAAAGTGTAGTTGGGCCTCAAGGGGGTGGTACAAACCTAGTAATATGTGTTTTATAGGGAAAGCAAAATTTCCATGCAAATGGCAATTACCGGATGATTTTCTTTTTAAGCCTAACTGTTTTAAGTTGTGGAAACACGACTTACGTCGCAAATTCATGAACATAAGATTGTGGTTTTGTCACAAATTCAAGAACATGAGATTGTGGTTTTGTTACAAATTCACGAATATAAGATTGTGGTTTCGTCACAAATTCATGAACATAAGATTGTGGTTCTGTCACAAATTCACAAACATAAGATTGTGGTTTCGATCCCTGGACAGGGCGATGTATTGTGTTCTTGCGCAAAACACTTCACTTCACGTTGCTCCAGTCCACTCAACTGGTAAAAATGAGTAATCCTGTGATGGACCTGCGTCCCATCCAGGTGGAGAATATATATGCCATGAAACTGGGAAACTGGCCTTTATGAGTCAGTATGACTTGAGAAGCTAATGTTACCTTTACCTTTACTTCTCCATTTTAATTTCCATCTTCAATAGAACTGGCCAACTGTCTGACTACATTCATCTCTATTGACTTAAATGCAATATAGATATTCAACAATGTTCTTTCTCTCTGTAAGTCATTTTTATTTGGAACTTGTTCTCCTCCTCAGTTTTTGAAACTCATTTGATTTCAGGTTTTAAGAAAAGAACCTCTTCTTTAGAGCTGTCCCAATTCTTTAAGGGAACAACCCAAAATGGTCAACTGGCCTCACCATTTCATGGTCAGTCAAGAATGGAATAGATTTGTAGCTTGTTTACAACATAACTGTAACATTATCCTGAGACATCTTTAATTTTAAAGCTATGTATTTTTATTTTCATCTTCAAGTAAATTTATGACTTTTGTTTCATTATTTTCCATTTCAAATCTGTATTGGACAGGTCATCTGTGCTCTTATCTGCAAAATACAGGTATTAATTTTATCAATACCTTTTATATTTTACTTGTTTCATTTATTGGACTTTTGCCATGCTGGGGTGCTACCTTGAAGGGTTTTGTCAAATCACCAACAATCAACCCTAGTACCTATTTTTCTTTATGTTTGGCACAACCAACACCAGTTCCCACAAGACACATGGTGGTGGTGGACAAAAACAAAAAAAGGCAAACACGCACACACACACACACACACACACAAATATGATGGACTTCTTCCAATTTGCATCTACTAAATCCACTCACTAGGGTTTGGTTGGCTCTGGGCTATAGTAGAAGACACTTGCATAAGTTGCCACAATGGGACCGAACCCAATTCCTTGTCTTTTTCCTTTTCCATGTGTCAGTGATAGCTATTACGAAAGTCTACTAATTAGAGATTACACTCGTCTTGTGAGGCAGTAACTGAAAGAAGTTTTGTGTGTATGTGTATGTGTGTGTGTGTGTGCATGTGCATATGTATATATAATATATATATATAAATACACACACACATTTTATTAATAAAGCTGCTAAGACATTTTTAGTTGAACTAAAAACCTGTACCTCATGGAAGTACCGACCAGCATCCATATCCTCTGGAAAAAGACGAGTTGTGAACATTATTTCCCTGCCTGTCTTCTAAGTACTTTTACTCTTTATTCTTTTATTTATTCCTTTATTCTATTGTATTCCTTATAAACTATGAATTTTATTCCTTGTAAACTAAATTTTCCCCATCTATAATATTTATATCTTGTCTCTGATGACGGAATACTCAGTGCATGGATATGTTAACCAACTACTTGGATTATCCCAGAAACTGCTGTAAGACTTCAAACTCACCTTACCCTAATTAAATTATTCTAAATGACTAGAGATACTCCTTCTGCCCGTGGTTTTGATTTTTCCTCTAATATAATATAATATAAATTAATATAATGTAATATAATATAATATAACATATATAT
>NC_068985.1:51881888-51882986 GCF_001194135.2 Octopus bimaculoides
ATATATATATATATATAAATACACATAAATATATTTGAATATAAATGCATATATATGTATGCATGTATGTGCGCGCGCGCGTGCGTGTGTTGCCCCACCTTCGCTCGACAGTAACAACGGCCTCGATAACAATCCTTTCTACTATAGCCACAAGGCCTGAAATTTTTGGGGAAAAGATAGTCGATTACATCGATCACAGTACTCAACTGGATTTTATTTCATCAACCCCGAAAGGACGAAAGGTAAAGTTAACCCCGGCGGCATTTGAAATCAGAACATAAGAATAAAGACTTTGATTCTTGAAAATAGAAAAGAGACAATGGCCGAAGAAAAAGATGAGATATTTACTTTCGAATTTGTCAGAACTCATTAAGAATTGTTGCAAACTTTAACATCAAGCCAGTAATTTTAGAGAAGGCGTTAGCCGATTACATCGATCCCAATCCTCAGCTAGTACTTGTTTTATTGACCTCGAAAAAATGAAAAGCAAAATCGACCTTGACAATATTTGAACTTAAAGAGGGAAAATGTCGGAAGAAAGGCCACTATTTAGCAACCCAATCTAAGGGAAATAACTCTAGCATCACATAATATTTAAATCTTGACAGTATTGTTGCGGATTAGATGCCATTGAATGATTAAGCTGTACCTTTATCTCGATAAATTTTACTGATAATCAAAGCCTGTCCAATGGTGACCATTTCATTTTCCATCATGTATTGTTCGTCCAATGTGTACAATACAAAGATAGTCGAGTAAGATATGGTTGAGTTGTCCTAGTATTTAGTTATGCCCCTTCGTTCCAACTACGCCTGGATTGACTGATTATATACCTTTCGTCTTGCTTCATTCAGTCATCTATGATACATCAAGAGGTCTCAAAAAGCCCTCCACCGCCTACTCGTAGCAAAATACTATCTTCCATTTGTTTCAGTTATTGGACTGTGGCCATGCCTCTAGTACTTATTTTTAAAGCCTGACAGCAAAATACTATCGGTCTGTTTCGCCAGATGTTTAAGATAAGATGTAAACAAAATCAACGGGCCACAAATACAAACACAACACACACACACACACCTATCTCTCACTGTGTATATT
>NC_068985.1:51883183-51884605 GCF_001194135.2 Octopus bimaculoides
ATATATATATATATATATATATAACAGGAAGAGTTTATAGGTCACCATTTATAATGACGTGGTGTGGAAAGAAGAACGATAAGATTTGGATAAGTTGAACAAGCTACGATTTATTCCTCTCGATGTAATAATAGAAGATTACCAAAGGGAATGACGTTAATATTACAGTCTGGAATAAACATTTAAATGACTTCAGTTATGCTGGGTTGGATGATGTGGCTGAGGTCTGTTGTCTGTTGCTGCAACGAAGAAGACGGGTGACGACTGGTTGAAGACAATAGTGAAACAGGATGTTGTCTGGTTAATAGTGGCTGGTCCAAACACCGCCAAGAACGGGAGAAACTGGTATTTATATAATCATGAGTAGGCTCCACAGGCAAAGATGCTTTTTTCCGCATTGGGAGCAAACTCTGTTGAAAACACACGATTGGGCAGTTAAAACCGACCAATACTTGCAACTAATTTGGCCAACAGTTGGGTCATGTGACTTACGCTAGGAAAAGCTCTGGTGGGCCAAATTCTCCAGTATTTAAGGTTAAAACAACCGAATTGACAAGATGTCTAGTATTACAATCAAATGAATGTGATAAAGAGTTCTGCTACATCTTCTTACGTGTATCTTATAATTACTTTCCTTCATCACTCCACAACGATTTATATCTGGTCTCCGTACCTCTAATATAAAGTCGCTTTGCACTAAAAAACCCTGGGTTGTCTTATATCAGTTACTTTTAACAACAGCTTCTAATTAGGATAGGCTCCAAGAGTTTCTTCCTTCTTGAATACAAATTTCTCATTAACTTTCCTACGTATCTATCATTCATAATGTCATCTATTCTTGGGACGCCTACATGAATGTGCCCCACCTACCTCTGATTTTGTTTCCTCATAACTTTTAGAAAAAGGGATAATTTTTTATGAAATTTTCTACGATTGCTTTTCAGACGGCGTAGACTACGACTACATTGAAATATAGTGTAAAGAAAAAAGAGAGGAAAAGGTAGGCGTATATAAACAGACATCTCAATATATACACATATATATACAAACATCTCAAATTTTTCAAAATTTCAAGTTTTATTTTGCACACACACACATACACACACACATACACGCACACACACAATGTGTGTACAAGTCGTCTAAGAGTCCATAAAGCAGGAAAAATGCACTCGTCAATAGAGTGGGTATATCATCCGAAGTGTACAGATATATATATCCATTACGGCCAATGTTACCAATCAGTTTCGTGTTAGGGCTTCAACTCCATATTTTATTCCAAAACGGCTACCTCTGATGAGCGCAGGGTTACATATCCGAATTGTTACCTAACACTCCGTTGAATCCCTAGTGCGAAACCGATTAGTAAGACTGGCCGTAATGGATATATAATACTATACACTTCGGATAATTATATATATA
>NC_068985.1:51885477-51886116 GCF_001194135.2 Octopus bimaculoides
CACACACACACACACACACACACACACACACACGTTCTCTCTCTCTCTCTCTCAAACACTTTCTCACTATATTTCTCTCTCAACAACTTTTTCTTTTTCTCTTCTTCCCTCTTCTTACACAAATGTTGTTACAGACAGACACGGAGACCAGATTATCTGTTATAATATCAGTTTTGCAAGATAGTTTCGTTTAAGTTTTCTTGGCATCTGTCACTTAGTAGTTTGTTGGATTCTATGTGTATTGTTTGGCTTTAACACGATTCCTTTTAATGATTTGCCTTAGAGGCAGCCGTGATACGGCTTCATTTTTCTCTTTTTAGTTTCTATTATCCCACCAAGCTGGCTTTTCTTTACCTGTATTGGCCATTTTTGGTATAAGTATGGCAACTTTTTAACTTGATTTCCAAACGCATGACGTCGTTCTTAGCAGTTTACGTAAATTTATTTATTGATCTATTTTTTTGTGTTGGACAGTGCCTTTCATTGCGGGAGATTGCTATTCACACACGCATGCATACATACATACATATATACATACATACATACATACAGAAGCACACACGTATATATATACATATACACAAATATATACGTACAAACAGGTACACACACACACACACACACACACACACACACACA
>NC_068985.1:51889939-51890454 GCF_001194135.2 Octopus bimaculoides
TATATATATATATATATATGTATATATATGTATATATATGTATATGTATGTATGTGTGTATATACATGCATACATTTATATAAATACATATCTACATAATACATAGATAATACTTACATACATACATGCATACATACATACACGCGTGCGCACACACACACACACACGCACACGATCAAACAAACTCGGAAATGAGGCTGGTGTTGGTCTGTGTCGGCATGTCTTATATACTAAATAGTAAAATGAATTTACTAGTAGTTTTGGTAGTAGTTCTTGTTCACATATGAAGCTCACGTGGTACCGTATTCCGTATCTGTTGCAGCATGTTTTTTTCGACTTAGAGGATCTAATACTCTGCCGTTTCTCATTAATTTCTCTCTTTTCAACTTCTCCAGGAAGAAGTACTCTTTTTGAAAAGTTAGATTTTGTATCCTTACCCAAGTTCATCGTACACTTTTTACTGCTTTTACTATATATATATATATATATATATATATATATATATATATATATAT
>NC_068985.1:51890578-51891093 GCF_001194135.2 Octopus bimaculoides
CACACACACACACACACACACACACACACACACACACACACACACACACACACTCATATGTATGTATGTATGCATGTACCTTATTAGCACTCTGATATAATCCAGATGTGGCTAACCACATCGAATGATAGGAAACATAAAGAATTGTCTAAGATAAGAAATTAAACGGTACTTCAGTCGATAGGTAAATTCTGAGTTCGTTTCATTGGATTTCATAAAATCAAAACATAATAGAGAAGAATGGAGAACCATACATCTTCAAAAGTTCGCTTCACTCACTGGGATAGGTTAAAAACCCTTGAATAAAGCTGCATAGG
Source organism: Octopus bimaculoides (assembly GCF_001194135.2). Lineage (NCBI taxonomy): Eukaryota > Metazoa > Mollusca > Cephalopoda > Octopoda > Octopodidae > Octopus > Octopus bimaculoides. The sequence goes on from NC_068985.1 coordinate 51,890,896, forward strand.
AACGTCTACCTTGGATGAATATATACTGCAACTGAATTAATTAAATGCACTTATCCAGCAGAAAACATGTCGGATTGGAATTTAATGAGAATACTGTAATTAAATTTTGAACATGGTATAATTCTCCATTCTTTTCTATGGTGTGTAAATATATATATATATATATATATCTATATATATATATATATATATATATAT
>NC_068985.1:51891613-51892168 GCF_001194135.2 Octopus bimaculoides
TTTTTTTTTTTTTTACTTTCCCTTTTAGTTTCAAATCAAGCGTTCATCAAACAAAATTTTAAACGAAGAAAAGAAAACCAATTAAAAAAATTAATTTAAAGAAATGACAAGATTAAAAAAAATGAATAATAGCTCAGAAGGGTATGGTGAGATTTGTAATTATTACAAGAAAAATGGTAACAACAAAAACATCAACATCGGTGCTAACAATAAAGACGACTTGATAAAATGGCATAGTATAAGCAATGAACATTTAATAACAGTATTATTGGTTGTAATCGAAGAGCAAGCGTTATCAATGGTACAGTTCTTGTTGAACAGTTCTTGGAGAGATTGAAGGAGCTTTGCAGTAGTTGTGTGCAGAAGTGGTTGAATATCCAGTAAGCCTGTGTGCATTACTTCAGCAGTAGAAAGAACAGTAGCGGTTGCAGTATATTAGCAGTAAATAGTACTTCTGTTTTGGTACAGTGTTGTTGTTGTTGTAGTGGTATCAGAATTTCATGGATGTTATACTATTAGCTTGTCAGATAAATTCGTTCGTCCCCCCCCCCCCCC
>NC_068985.1:51892194-51892905 GCF_001194135.2 Octopus bimaculoides
ACCAACAATCCTTTCCAATGTTATTTGAATTCATACGAAAAAAAAATTTTTCCGTAGTGTTTTATGCTTTTTGTTGCTCTATTCTTCCTCTACAACTTTTGTTTATTGTTTTTGAAATTTGAATAAATTTTTTAATGTTTTTTCACTCATGACGATCGAGTGCCAAATCGGAAAAAAACAAAACAAAACAAAACAAAACAAAAAACGAACAAATTTATCTGACAACCCAATAGTATTAACTGGTAACAACTACCACTACTACACACTCACACGCACATACACATATTTATATATTTATAGTTGTTGTCATAATAGCCAAGATGACACGACAGATTATTAATATGTTTTCTGAGTAAGATTGTGATTGTGGTAGCAGTCGTTACAAGTAGGTGTTTTGTAATTGTAGAATTTGCAAGACAAATTTTAAATCTGTGGCCTGTTGACAAAATGGTGACACTTGTACTATAACTGTAACCCAGGGGAATATCAGTAGTACGTATGTTATACTTGTAATGATTGTTGTAGGTGTGGTTAATTGAAGGCGCGTGGCCTAGTGGTTAGGGTTTTTCCACACGATCGCAAGGTCGTGGATTCAGTTCCCGGACTGGGTGGTGCGTTGTGTTTTGGAGCAAAACACTTTATTTCACTTTCTCCGATATACTCCTGCGACGGATTGGTGTCCGGCAAAATTTGTTCCCACGAGAGTTCCGG
>NC_068985.1:51892915-51895355 GCF_001194135.2 Octopus bimaculoides
ATACAGCCCATCAGAGCTCAACTATCAAACTAGTGTCCACCTAGTCACGAAAATACTCTGGTTGAGTTCAGTGGAAAATGTGTGCTATAGCGAAATCTGTTTTAAACGGGTTAATAGGGGTGACAAACGTGAAGTTTAGTATATAACGTGAATGGAGAGCTGCTCACCAATGATGCCATAAGTGTTGCCAATTCGCGTAATTTACTAGAAAATGTAAATGCGTGTAGTTTCCTAATTTTTTGACTGATTTTGTACATTCCTAATTTTAAATGTTGATGTTTATCTGGAAACATCGTAATCAATATGGCGTTGTGTCGTATTGCGCCCTCCTTGCATATATCAATGGGTACATGCAGTATCACTAACCTCAGTCTGAGCATAAGTACCTAATGTTAGCTACATATAGTGATGGTGCTCAACTGATCTATAAGGATCGTGGGGGGGATGTAGTGCTTATGTGAAACCTGTTATGCTGTACTTACAGAGTGGAATGCACCATTCTATGCCTGACTGGCTGTCCTGTGGTAGTACACAGTATGTGGATTTACTAGGGTCCGGAACTCTCGTGGGAAAAAAATTGTGCGTCCCGTTCAGGGATATGTTGTGATCGCGGTCATCTATACGCCATGGAAACCGGGTAACTGGCCCTATGAATCCAAAGACGCGAGAAATAATGTCAAGGAAGTCACCTGGTAGTAGTAGTAGTTGTTGTATGGAGCAGATTTTATGATTCCTGTAGCTTGTACACTTGAAATGGTAATACAGGTGTTATAACCAATGACAGGAAATGTATTCTCAATGTGACATTGTTGTTATGTTTTGCGAACGTAGGATGTTTTACATTAGCTCTGTTGGTTCAGCTGTTATATTAGAAAGTTTATTGAGGCAATAGTATGACACACTCTCCGTGTGGTGGCATATATTAGAAGCAGTGATTGAGGTATTACATTTATTTATGGACGCAAGTGTAATTGCAGTATAACACAAATGACAAGAAGAATAGTAAAGAACGTCTGGTCTGGGTTATATTACATTAATCAAAGTGACATAGAATTTATGACAATTGAGTTATTAAAAAGAAACAAACATAAAAGCAGTAATAAAAACGCATGAATGTTGAAATAGATAAGTATTAGTTAATTAGTGGGTAACACAGAACGTGTTATTCACGTTGAGTTGCAAAAGTTACGTAAGTACAAATAACCCAGATTCATGAGCGTGATTGTGGTTGTAAGAGTGACTGGCATGGTTTGTTTTTTGATTGCAGTTGTTTGTTAATAGAAACAATGAAAGGGTAGAACGAATGACAGCGAATGGAGATTGACTATAACGATACACAAGTTATAAAATCTGATTGTTATTTTCTTTAACCTTTTTTTTTTTTCCGATAGCTGCAGTAGCAAACATGATACACTTTGAATCGTTACACAGGTAACAGGATGTTATATTTGTGTCCATTTGAGACTGTTGAGTCAAGGGCTAGCACAGAACATAAGCTTTTCAGTCACATAATAAAGGAGTCAAACACAATAATGACAAAAAAAAATGTGCCTGACTTATACAAAAGATGAAACATGTGAAGTGTTGATTTCAAATTGTGGCTTAAGGCCAGGGAAGTCGGAGGAGGGGGTAAGTCGATTACATCGACCCCAGTATATAACAGGTACTTATTTTATCTATCCAGAAAAGATGAAAGGCAAAGTCGACCTCGACAGAATTTGAACTCAGAGCATAAAAACAGATATAATGTCGCTAAGCATTTTGACCGGCATGCTGTTTTGCCAGCTCGCCACCTTGTCGTTTGCTACATTAATAAGTGCTATAATGAAGTAGTAATAAAACTAGCAGTACATGTAGTAGTAGTAGTAGTAGTAGTAGTAGTAGTAGTAGTAGTAATCCTTGGTGACTGCTGTGAAAAACGTTCAGTTTTGATATTGCAGTATTTGATATTGTCGATATAAAAATTCGAACTCTCGGGAGATTTTTTTTGTTTTACATGGAACCCCAGTTTTAGAGTGTTTTGTGCAGTAGTAGGTGGAGGGGCAGCAATGTGATAACAATAGCAGCAACAGGGATAATATTTAATCCTTTCTACTATAGACACAAGTCCTGAAATTTTGAGGGAGGGGGCTAGACGATTACATTGATCCCAGTGCTCAACTGGTATTTTTTCTATCGAGCCCGAAAGGATGAAAGGCAAAGTCGACCTCGGTGGAATTTGGCTAACAATTCTGCCACCTCACCACCTTTAATAATAATAATAATAATAATGATAATAATAATAATAATAATCCTTTCTACTATAGGCACAAGGCCTGAAATTTGGGGAAGAGGTATAGTCGATTTCATCGACCTCAGTGCGTAACTGGTACTTATTTCATCGACCCCGAAAGGATGAAAGGCAAAGTCGACTTCGGCGGAATTTAAACTCAGAAAGTAA
>NC_068985.1:51895574-51896565 GCF_001194135.2 Octopus bimaculoides
AATAATAATAATAATAATAATAATAATAATAATAATAATAATAATAATAATAATAAAGAAGAAGAAGAAGAAGAAGGGTTCCATAATTAAATTTAATTATGGAACTCTTCTTCTTTATTTACATATTCCTTCCAGAGGAGTCATAGCAGCCCTAATATTATCTAATAATAATAATAATAATAATAATAATAATAATAATGATAATAATAATAATAATAATCCTTTCTACTATAGGCACAAGGCCTGAAATTTGGGGAAGAGGTATAGTCGATTTCATCGACCTCAGTGCGTAACTGGTACTTATTTCATCGACCCCGAAAGGATGAAAGGCAAAGTCGACTTCGGCGGAATTTAAACTCAGAAAGTAAGAACGGACGAAATACCGCTAAGCATTCTTGCCAGCTCGCCGGCTTGAATAACAATAATAATCTTAAACAATTCCTTAAATAGGCGCAAGGCCTCAAATGTGAGAAAAGAGGTTAATCTTTTAAACTCAACTCCACTACTTAACTGGCACGTTAATTTTATTGTCTCTGTAAAGATTAAAAATGAAAGTCAACCTCATCGGGATTCAAACTCACAATATAAGGAGACAGTAATTGAATACTACCAGGTATTTTGCCTCCTGTTCTCCCGATATTGCTCATAAGAAAACATGATGTAGTCTTTCTTCTCTTTCGTTTGAACTTCCTCTCCCTCTCTCTCTGCTCGTCCTCCTTCCACTCCTCCCTCTACGACCTTTTCTTCTTTTCTCTATCATATTCATTGTCGTTCTCTCGTTAACCACCATCTTACACCGCCATGCTCGCCAACACAAACTTACTATTTTGGCCCACTACTTTCTTCCCCATCTCCCTTCTTACTCGTAATATATTTGCTTTCTTCCCCTGTTCTAGTCTGCCTTAAATTATGTTAATCCTCCAATTAAAATAATATATATATATATATATATATATATATATATATATAAGAATAAGGGCAGAGAATCGTC
>NC_068985.1:51897199-51897552 GCF_001194135.2 Octopus bimaculoides
AGAGAGAGAGAGAGAGAGAGAGAGAGAGAGAGAGAGAGAGAGAGAACTCACTGATAATTCGTAACGAAACAAAAACTGTCTTGTAGAATTTATTGATATGGTGGGATTATGCCTCTGGCTGCAAAATAAATTTTCTTTGAGACTTTCTTCTGTTCTTCAGGTGTTTGGGTCAAAGGTGTGTCTGTTGTGTTTGTCGTATGCGTGCATGCTTACGGACGTGTGCGTATGTATGTATGTATGTATGTATGTGTGTATGTATGTATGTATGTATGTGTGTATGTATGTATGTATGTATGAAAGTGTTTGTATATCTGTATATATGTGTGCTTGCATATATATATATATATATATAT
>NC_068985.1:51900797-51903585 GCF_001194135.2 Octopus bimaculoides
GTGTAAAGCGACAAGTAAACCCATGATTAACTGCATTCCAACCTTAACCCATTACTTCCCATAATTCTATTAACTGGAATTTATTTTATGAAACTTTGATTACTAGCATAAAACAGCCTTAGAAACGCGCTGGAATGATCAAAATAACATTTTAAATATGTTTTGTTAAACTTATGTTTCGTTAAATTTACGGTGAAAAATTAGCAAACCTCATTTGAATATCAGAGAAATATACCTAGTAGATATAGCAAAAAGGTTAGATATGTGTAAATATTAACAGATAATTACGAAATTTGTAATTTTTAAGTGATCTCATATGAGATCACTGGTAGGTAATGGGTTAACTGCGTCCATGATAATTTACTAGGATACAGTCGGAGTAACCACTTTGCTACTGTTGACAAGCCTATTCATATTTTTAGTAACAGCAAGAGGATAAAAAAATTACAGTCAAATATTATTCTTGGGCTTCTTGAGCAAGTATGGCGTGGTAACACGAATCATGATTTTGCTAACTGCTTTAGGTGCCTAGGTAGTCGTGTGCAGACATGAACACCATTATTTTGTTTTTAATAGAGTATAAGTTTATCAAACTTTTACGAGGAAAAGGTTGACAGTTTCGATATGCTCGCCCTATTCAGACTGCAAGACAAGCAAGTCGATATTTCGAAGTCACTATTTAACTTATTCCTTGTAAAAGTTTAATATACATACATGCATACATGCACACACACACACACACACACACACACACACACACACACACACACACACACACACACACACACACACACACACACACACACACACACACACATGTATATGCATGTATGTATATGTATGTGTGTTTACCTATATATGTATACGTACATCCGGAGGCGCAATGGCCCAGTGGTTAGGGCAGCGGACTCGCAGTCATAGGATCGCGGTTTCGATACCTAGACCGGGCGTTGTGAGTGTTTATTGAGCGAAAACACCTAAAGCTCCACGACGCTCCGACAGGGGATGGTGGCGAACCCTGCTGTACTCTTTCACCACAACTTTCTTTCACTCTTTCTTCCTGTTTCTGTTGTGCCTGTAATTCAAAGGGCCAGCCTTGTCACACTGTGTCACGCTGAATATCCCCGAGAACTACGTTAAGGGTACACGTGTCTGTGGAGTGCTCAACCACTTGCACGTTTAGGTGCCTAGGTAGTTGTGTGCAGACATGAAGACCATTATTTTGTTTTTAATAGAGTCTGTGGAGTGCTCAGCCAATTTCACGAGCAGGCTGTTCCGTTGATCTGATCAACTGGAACCCTCGACGTCGTAAGTGACGGAGTGCCAACATGCATGCAACATACGTACATCCGCTTACATCACCGTACCTTAAGATAGAACGGATTGTCCCCTTTATGGATAAAGAAATTTGAAAGTTTGCTCTGGCTCAGTAGTAGAACGGCTGTGGTGTCTGCAAGAAATGTAGGTTCGAGTCCAACGCGTAGCCTCTGACACTTTTTGTACCCCAAAAGAATTTTTAAAAGCAATTTCCCATGCAATTATTTATAGCTCTATATGATGTGCCTCGAGAGCCAATGTTTCAAAGAATACTCTCGAAAGATTATTAAATTCTTATGTATGTATGTATGTATGTATGTATGTATGTATGTATTTGTGTGTGTTTATGAGTATTTGCATATAGTGATACAGTTCTTTGGCAGTTACTGCCACGACTTTTACTAAATTATTCTTCTTAAACAAATCGTAAATATTATTAAGTCGTAACACTTTAACTAATAATGTATATGAAGTATATTATCTGTAGAGTTACTGATAACAGAAATAATATCAAACATCAACGCAAAACCACCGGGAATACCATGAATAACAAAAAGACACCAGAAGCCGCTTATTATAATCATAAACAATGTTTTCAAACAATTACAGTTATCTACTTAATATGGGTTTCAAATTTTGACACAAGGCCAGCAATTGTAGGGAAGGGGTCAAATTGAATGCATCAACCCCAGTAATTAACTGGTACTTATTTTATCGACCCTGAAAGGTGGAAAGGCAAAATCATCCCCGGTGGAATAAGAACTCCGAACCTAAAGATGAACGAAATGCCACTAAGCATTTTGCTTGGCATGTAAACGACTCTACCAGCTCGCCTCCTTACATCCTCTGTTTAATATTACCATCCAGTTATTGTTATCTAAATGGTTCATTCAAAAAGTAATCCCACTAAGCGGATTCTGTTGTACATTAAAGTTGGTTGCAATGAAAGAGCCTTACTTTAAAAAGCTGTTGATGTTGATAAGGTTTATAGAGTTGGCCATCCGTTACAATGTCCTCCATTAAGTCTTGGTACTCTTCTGGAATATGGAAACAAAAATACAGTAATTAATGTTTGTTTTGAGTAAGTAATTAATGTTTGTTTTGGGTATAGTCAATTCAAGTAAACAATCACTTCAAATAAACGAATAAATTTAACGGACAATAAGAGGGACGTGCGCAAGAAATATATTATTAAGGAATCACCAATAGCACATGTGTAGTTACACACACACACACACACATCATTGCTATTATGCAAAAGTGTCGTAAGTCCAAAACGTTGCTTTTTTCAGAAAACGAAAAAATAGTTTCACCATTCCATAGCTAAACCGTTGTACTACACTTTGACAATTTTTGATATCTTGGCATCTGAAGCAGCTGGAGATACGATAGTTTGACCAAAAGAACCGGCTATTGCAATCAAAAATAAATATTGAAAAAAAAACGCATTTGACCAAATTTAGACATACGA
>NC_068985.1:51903595-51907578 GCF_001194135.2 Octopus bimaculoides
TATATATATATATATATATATATATATATTACGGAGATGTACTTGCATAGCAAGCGACCTGATCTGAGATGGTGCGTTGGAACGAAACAATTGCAGCGTGGAAGGTGTTTATAAGCCATTTAAGAAACACACAAAAACCGTTAGACTCACTTCAACATTTAAATTTATTTTGCCAAAATATATTCGTCGCTTTGAGACCGCGATCTGTTCACTGACAAAATTCCGTGCTGCATATATATATGTCTGGTCTCTGTTAATACACCAGGTTAACACTATTTTTAGATAAGTAAAGAACTCTGCGTATACTTGTGGCAGAGTTCGAGGTTATAGCTCATCACCATTCTATATTGTAAATCCATTGTTGATTTCCAGTTATACTTGTCTTTTACACAGAGTGATATATAAGACAAGGCATAAATAATGGGCATTACGTACCGTAAAAACCCATGTAATTTGCGCACCTGTGTAATTTACGCAGGTGATTTTCAGAATAAAAATTGTGAAAAAAAAGCTTCTACTCGTGTAAAATTCGCACTCAAAAGTTTTCAGAACTGCTGATATGGCCAGGGGAAAATGGTTTTCAATTTAGCATAATTTCACTTACTTATGATTAGATTTTATTAAATTTTCATTATATAAAAATAATTTCTGCTTAACAGGTATCACATTGAAAGCTATTAAACTACGAGTGCTTGTGTTGTTTATAATAAACTTTATTTTACATTTCTTGCCCACAAAAGATTATGCCCGATCTTTAGCATACTTCTGTATGTCTTCTCAAATCACGATTATAGGAAAAGTTGTTGATACTTCTTATCAACAAAAACAAAGCTGATAAATATGCACAAGTGTTGCAAAATAAGTTTAATTACCAATAAACATCAGCTTAGATGACACTTTACTCAACCGACAGAGGAAGGTGACCAATCAAACTGATTATGTAAACAGAATTCTCATTGGTCGAAACTGTCTTCTAGTCTCAAGTTCTGATTTTCTGCCTTTTTTTTTTTATCGGAACCTTTGATACGGAGTATCGAAATTTTAGTCCCTTTCACACTTATAAAATGTCAAGCAAACTTAAAAATTTGTCATTACCGTTTTAGCCGAGAGACCAAACTGATAGTTTGGTAACCCGCTAAAAGAAACATTAAAAATCGAAAGGAGAAAATAAACAGCTCTGCAAGTCTTTAACTCAGTGTTTATTGAACAAGAGAGGTGCGAATTTTAAGAAGCGACTTGCTAGAATATACACGTCTGTGAGGAGACATAAACAAGAATAGCAAAAATCTACTCTATCAAAAGAACTGGTAATACATACGTTAGAAGTGTTCTATGAAGAGAACACATTCGTGTTCTCTTCATAGAGAATGTGAAACGACATTAAACATCGTTTAAGGTAAATGAAGGTTTCTGTAGGAACGCTAAGTCATATTCACTTAGTGAGTTTACATGCGCAAGGATGGATTATGATGATGTCGACGTTAGGTGCAGTAAGAGCTGGTAGCGGCGAAATTGGCGGTGAGGAATTTCATTGTCCTAACGCGGAGAAAGCGAGCAATATCTTCTTGGAGGCAAACGCAAGCTAGACTTCTTAAGCGGAGAAAAACTGATCTATTTAAGAAAATTTCCGGGCTCCATTGCGATTGGTAGAAACTCCTAGAAATGTAAAATATGGCCCGGACCGTGAGCACCAGCATGAACGTCAAACTTCAAAAAGTAGTTAACTATTTAATGGTTTTTGTAAATTTATACAAAAAAAGTAATAAATAAAAGTCAACTTCATTATATTTTTTCTGTAAAAACCTATTCTGACATTAAATGAATCAACTTCCTGTACGTCATTTTTCAACAAAAAAAAATTTCTAAAAAAATTCTGGAAATAATCTACTCATGTAATTTATGCACTCACTAAAGTTTATTTTTGTTTTTGCGAAAAATATGCGTAAATTAGATGGGTTTTTACAGTATTTCTTTATTGTAGTAAATTTGTCATACACGAGGAATTACCCTGGATGTGAATTCTAATTGAATTTATTGGAGTCTAATTGTTTGATATAGTTACCTAAATTCGTTTAAAACTGAATGCTTCATTGATATCTGTCTGTATTTTTAAAATCCATTTTCTCTCTGTCACAGGAATAAAATCACAAAGAAAGTTATTTCTATGAACGTAAAACATAAAGAAGTGCAACGTGTTATTATCACACACATTCTCCAATTACGTCATTCAGAGATCAGTGATGTGTTGCTTCACACAAACGGAGAAATTTCCTCCCAAGTAAATTTCTGCAGCAAAGGTTTTACTACTAGCATGTTAAATATAATTGTACACGAGTATATTTCAACCAGTAACGCTCTGTGCGCTTCTGGCTAATTTATTCCGACGTGATCAAGATTTGCACACAACAGAAAATGTAGTATTTTGTGTCTAAATAACGAACACCTGTTTCATAGTTATGAACAATGGATTCGTTGTCCGGAGCTGATGACGAGCAACGACGTAGAAATGTATGCATCCTGCGGTTCAAAGACATTATTCACAGACCAGTGATATGTTTTTTCACACACATTATCTGTACAGAGAAATTTTCTCCCAAGACAAATTTCCGAAGCAAAGGTCTTTCCACGAACTTCTTAAATACAATTTGCACACACATAGATTTCAACCAACGCCGCTTCGTGTGCCTTTGGTTAATTAATTCCAGTTTGACCAGGATTTATGCTCAACGACAAATGTGGTATTTGCTGTTTAAATATAAGAACGGCTGTTTCATAGTAGGTTATGAAAGATGGATTCGTTGTCGGAACTGATGATGCATAACGAAGCAGAAACACATGCATCCTGCGGTCTGATGACGTCATTCACGAACTAATGATGTATTTTTTCATACAAATTGTCTATAAGGAAAATTTTCTCCTGAAGGAATTTTCACAACGAAGGTCTTTTTTACGTCTGGGTGTACAGGTACGTGTTAAGTATATTTCTACACAAGTATATAAAGAACTGATAGATTTAATCCTTCACCCTGCTTAACACCACCACCTAGTCGTTGAGAATATTTAGCTAAGTAGTTTTCACTCTGGTGCAAACATCAGTCATTGGTATGAAGGAAACTCCTTTCAAGTCTTATAGGACTTGTAAAGGATCATAACAGCTACAGTTCTTTCTCTAAGTGAAAAACAAACAAACAAACATTACAAAAAAAAACGATAAAAATTAAATGGGAGGTGTCTTTATGTCTAAATTTCTCATGATGAATTCTTTTTTAATTTTCTTTCCACTGTTTCAGTAATTGGGTTACATCCTTCAAGGGTTTTAGTTGAGCAAATCGAACCAATGCCTATTTTTCTTTCTTAGTCTGGTATTCTGTCGGTTATTTCGCTGAACTGCTAAGTTATGTTATACACAAACATACACAGACACAGACACACACAGGCACAGGCGAAGGAGATCCACACAATTTCCGTCAATCAGATTCACTCATTAAGTATTGGTCGGCCCGGGACTGTCATAGAAGACACTTGCTCAAGTTGTCTCGCAGTGGGACTGAACTCGAAACCACGTGGTTTCAAAGCAGGCTTCTTTACCACATAGCCATCTAAAAAAGATGATAATAATAATAATAAAAAATCCAAACGAAAGCAAAAATACTGAATAGAAGCGCAGAAAGTTGATTCTACTTACCATTGTAAGTTACATATGGTATAGAAAAACCTGCGCCTGTATTTTTCTGATCTGTTTTGAAAGTAATCCATAAATTTCTGGACCGGGCAACGTATGCTTGAGGTCTTTCTGTGCTAACACATGTCACGTGAGTTTGTAGAGAAAATGCCGATTCTGAATTAAATATATACAGAAATAGATTTTTTCTCATTTAATATTTTGAATAAATAGTTTTTTTTTCATAGATATCTTAAATAAATAGAGTTTTGCTTTGAGAGAAATTGTAAATGAATTTTTCGCACATATATATATATATATA
>NC_068985.1:51909069-51915652 GCF_001194135.2 Octopus bimaculoides
AACCCGTGCCAACTTAGAAAACAGATGTTAAATGAGAATGATGAATGATGACGATGTTGATAGACATTAACAAACTTTCTCTCTGTCTCTGTCTCTCTCTCTCTCTCTCTCTCTCTCTCTCTCTCTCTCTTTCTGTTCTTCTTTCTTACTCTCTGTCTTAGTGATCCAAAAATATAGATAAAGAGTGAAGGTAACTCCTGTACGTACGTTACTGTTAAGGGTTCTAGCATTCATAAGGCCGGTTGCCCGGCTTCCATGGTGTATAAGTGACCAAGGTAACAGCATTTACCCCGAATAGAATGTCAGTCCATCTCAGGATTACTTATTTACAGCTGAGTGGACTGGAGCAAGGTAAAATGAAGTGCTTTGCACCAGAACACAATGTATAACGCAGGCCAGAAATCGAAGCCAACATCTGGCAATCAAGAACGCAACATCTTAGCTACTAGACCATGCGCCTTCACTCGGAAAACATATATTCATATATGATTATCTTGTGCATAATACAGTATGTGTTAGAAAAACTAAAATAAATTTAACTAAATTGCAATCTAAAGTCTCCACTGTACAACTTCAGCAAATGTAAATATATTTTGAAGACCTACCCTTATACGTTTCATGGCTTGTTGGTCACTCTTCAGAAGAAAAATACTGCTCATCTGTTTACTTTCAAAAAGAACTTACAACAATCGCTATCTAAATCAAACTGTATCAGCCCTTGCCTTTCTTTTGGACAACATCGATGGTGTGGAGAGGAGAGGCTGATATTCATGGGCGACTGCTGGTCTTCCATAATCAATCTAACCTGGACTTGTGCCTAGGTAGAGAACTTTCCAGGTGCAATCCCGTGGTCATTCGTGACCGAAGGGTCTCTTTCTCTCTCTCTCTCTCTCACTCTCTCTCTCTCTCTCTCTCTCTCTCTCTCTCTCTCTCTATATATATATATATATATATATATACATACATACATACATACACATACATACATACATACACACACATACATACATATATATATTTAGACACACATATGCATACACACAAATTGGGTTGTCAGATAAATTCGTTCGTTTTTTTTTCATTTTATTTGAATCCTTTCTAATGTTATTTGAGTTGATTCGGAAAGTATTTCATATATGCATATATGCATATATATATATATATATATATATATATATATATATATATATATATATATATACACACACACACATATATATACATGTGTATGTCATATACATATATATACATGTACACACACACACACACACACATATATATATATGTTTAGTGTTAGAAACACACATATACATTTTTAAATACACGCACACACATATATATATATGTACATAGATACAAATATAAAGTGAAATAAGTAGATTAAGTAATTAGGTCAGCTCATTAGCTGAGATATTAACATTGAACGAAATAAAATAAATTAAACTTATAGATTACAGTTCACTGCTCAAAACGAAAACGTAATAGTTTTGACCCGACATTCCTGCAGTAAGACTGAGACTGATTGTGTTGGGATTAAAAATACAAGGAGTAAAGGGAAGCAAACATTAACAATTCTGTAGAAAACTAAAATTCTTACTTGATTTTCTCATAACCAATTGATCTCCACATTTGTCTTCTGCTCGTAGAAATATTTCTGGAATGATGATGAGAATGCGTCGACCTTTTCCTGGTTTGATAAACCAGGTGCAGTTGACATTGTTAGGGTAATCCCCGGGATAATTTGGGCTTTCTAGTCTACCCCGTAAAAGTCCGATGTAACCTCCACATTTCCGATCTAAGGACAAAAGAAAAAAAACACATTTAATATAACTGCCTTCAACTACAACATGAATGTGTATGCGTCTATGTGTGTGCACGTGTGCGACTTCGCGCGCGCGCGCGCGTGTGTGTGCGTGTGCGACTTCATGTGTGTGCGTGTGTAACTTTTTTGATCACACGTTGGGTTCTAATTCAACATATAAGATTTCAGTTTACTTATCAATGTCAGAAGGCGGAGAGCTGGTAGAATCATTATCTTGCCGGACTCAGCGTGTCTCCTGGCTTTTTACATCCTGAGTTCAAATCCCAGCGAGGTCAACTTTTTCTTCCATCTTTTCGGGATCGACAAAACACAGTACTCGTCAAGTACTGGGGTCGATGTAATCGATTACCACCCCAACCCAAACTTCTCGCCTTGTACCAAGATTTGAAACAACTAGTAATAGCAGAAATGTAATTTTTGTTTAGGATTTTTTAATGAAGGAATAATTGAGAATAATAAAAAAAAGAAGAAAATACCCCAGACATCCTCAGTAACTTTTAAGATGCCATGGGTTTGTCTTTTGAACCAGAATGGTGAGAAAAAAGTTAAGAAAAGTTCAGAAATTCAGCCCAAAATAGTAACTTACTTTTGCAGTCGGAACTGTTCTTACTGTTTCCTCCATCTGTGGTTGTGTCTCCGGGACAAGGAATGCAGAAATTTTGGCTGCTTTCTGATTGGTAAAAGCCAATTGGACAGTCTTTACAGCTTTCACTTTCCACATCATAGAAATGACCAGGTCCACAGATCGCTGGAGAAAGAAAGAACAGTAGTTGTAGATTAATAAATTATGACTTAATTGAAATACTTTTATAGATTCCATAACTTGTGTTAAGCTTTCGTCAGGTATTTAACGAGTGAAAACAATTTCTTAAGAGAATGAGACTTCCATTAACAATCGTAGGGTGAATAATATTGTTTACTACTAAGATATTATTTCAAATAATGTACTCAGGTTTGGTGACCGTAAATACAGTGGTTCTCAAATGCAGCGACTCCTAAACTATCATCGTCGTTCGTCGTGACCTATTTTGACAAATGAATAATCTATGATCCTTTTCTGTACTGTATTACTATGGGGCTAACTTAACAGTTGATACCTATCTTGGGGAAATATTTTCCAGATTTTATTGACAGAAGGGGACCCTAACCACTGGGCCGTGGATTATTTGCTACGGGCCGCACAAAAAATATAAATTTTAAAATTTCATTGACTATTGCAGTCTAAAAGGTGTTTCTGCATTATATATGTAATAATTAAATTATATATTACTAGCAGAAAGACCGCCCTCCAGTCCGGACGGTTTTCTGATACCTACCAGATAATGTTTTCACATTTGATTCCCAATTCAAATAATTTTTATATTTTACGTCTAATTATTTCTTTGCATAATAGTGCTCACTTGCTTAGTAAATATTGCTTTCATTATTTTATCAGTCATAATCTCACATTTTAAACAAACATCACGGTAGTCCAACGACACAGGGAGAAGCAGTTTGTCAAGTTTTACCTTCCCCTCAAAGCAACATAGAGATTTCATTTCAGCAGCCCATCTCTAAGCTTTGCAGTGTGTGTGTGTGTGTGTGTGTGTGAGAGAGAGAGAGAGAGAGAGAGAGAGAGAGAGAGAGAGAGAGAGAGAGAGAGAGAGAGAGAGAGAGTGAAAGAGAGGGAGAAAGAATATTGCTAACAATAACTGAAATAAACCTGAAATGGAAAAATCGTATAAATAAAAGAGCATTACTGCAGACGTATATGCCCTCGATTTTGTTGCCTCATAACATCTAGAAAAATGGATACTTTTTAACAAAATTTTCTACAAATACCGCTTAGATATTGTGGCTTCAGAATATATAGGGATTTATAGGAAAATCTTTCTGAGGGGGTGGAGTGAAGAGTTTTTGGAAAATTCACATGGTCTGACTTTTTTCCCTCATAACTTTCAGGAAGATGGGTATCTTTTAATGAAATTTTATACAAATCCCTTTCAATTGGCATAGATTACGATTATAAAGAAATTTGTGGGGAAAATTTTTTCGGTGATTTTCCCAATTTTTTTTTTTAAACCACAGCATTCGTAACGATGGGGTTGTGAGGAGGCATCTTTGTATGAAAAAAGTTTTGAAGACTTTTTTTTTACACTCCCTCCCTCATCATTACACCTCGGACCTATTTTGGCCAATTTTGTTTTTGCACTTCAAAACCACGGGAAGAGCATTTTCGGTAAAAAAAAAAATGTTAATATTTTCAGAGGGAAAAGTGAGTGATTTAAGGGCGATTTGGCTGTTGTTTCTAGCAATCCAAAAAAAAAACCTTCCTCGTTTCTTTATCACTCTCAAGGTCATTGCTGGCATTCATCCACAGCGGTTTAAAAAATATACGGAGATGTACTTGCATAGTAAGTGACTTGATCTGAGATCGTGTGCTGAAACAAAAACAATTGCAACGTAGATGTTTTTAAGCCATTCAAGAACACACAAAAAAGCCTTTAGTCTCACGGCACTACTTAAATACAGAGGTCCCGATGCATCTACGCAACGATATGAAGGGGAGGGTTAGTTTTAGGGTTAGTTTTTAAGGTTAAGGTTAGGGTTAGGTGTCATTACACGTCCACACAGCGTATATTTAAAGTGTTTTGTACGTAACACTTGTATTTAAGTAGTAATGTTAAGGGATCTCTGTATTTAAGTAGTGCCAGTTTCACTTCAGCATTAAAATTTCATCTGTATCAAAAGAGTTTTGTCGCCCTGAAACCGCGACCTATTCACTGACAAGACTTCACAAAGTTGATGTAGCACGAAGTTTTGTCAGTGAACAACACACACACACACACACACACACACACACACACACACACACACACACACACACACACACACACACACATTCATTGCCTGTCATTTGTGTGTATGTGTATCTATGTGTGTGCGCGAGTGCGTCACTGTTGAAGTCGCTCGTGCAACTTGTTTGTGTCTATATTGACTTAGTGGTACAGAGTGTTTGGAAACTGTGAATAGGGTGCAAGTTTCGAGTACTTGTCGGTAACTTTTCCTTTTCTCCTCGACTTCTAATAGTAATTACCCAAATTTCTAAGCTCTTCTCACAGCTATCTCACGTTCAAAAATTATACGGGTATTTTAAAATTTTTATTCAATAAATAATGTTTTTAAATTACGTATATTATAGATATCCCTTCATCAAAGACGATGTGAGATTGTTAAATAGAGGGAAATATTTGAGTTCGAAATAAGAAATTATTATGTAAAAGGAGGAGATAGGGAATATAGAGGGAAATAAGAGAATGAAAGCAGAAATAAAATATAAAATATGAAATAAAGATATTGTAGTTGCAGTTCCATTATTCGAGGAAAGTGGTGTATAGAAGTGGTAAAAAAGTTTCGTGTACATGGTATGTATGTTCCAATAGAATATATAATATAATATAATATAATATTATATATATGTATATATTCTCTTACATAACATCTCAATGTTATGCCGTAATAAAATATTACGCCAGCAAGCGTTGCGTTGACAAAACCTAGAATTTAGAATTTAAGAAGAAAGCAATGATCCTCTGGAAAATATTAGGGTATAATATTTGATTGTGGAATAATAGATCTGGTTTTGTGAAATGGATCTCTGATTTCATCTGTATTAGGTTTAAGGAGTTAGACACTAGGGAAGCAAACATTGATAGTTCTGATGACAACCGGGAAAAACACAACTCAAATTAATGTTGACAATGATATTAGTAACAACGATATAAAAATAACTGTTTCAGTTACAATAAACAACAACAACAAAACACCCAATGTAATGACAACAACAAATTCTAATAACAAACAATAAACTAGAACAAACAAGGGTGTGGTGGAGGATTCTACATCGTGGAAATTGCAATCAGTTCTCTCTCAAGTAACACGCTACCATCTTTAGAAGTGGCTAGTTCGGATAATGTTCTTTCACTAAATGATGTTGAAACAGCTGTAGGCCTGCTGGATCAAGGTTGGTCTGGGGCTAAACTATAACAACAATAAACAATAGTAGTTCTAAGCTGCAATGTTCTTAAATTCAAGTGGTATCTAGCTGAAAAAAATACGACACCCTGTTTATATGAACTTCACTAAATAAAATAGACGACAGGCGTAATTTAAATAAGTGCAGCTGTGGATGTGTGGTTCAGAAGCTTGATTTCTAACCATTTGGTCTTGGTTTCAGTCCCACTGCACAACACCTTGGGCAAATGTTTTCTACAATAGCCCCAGGCCACATTGTGAATGGATTTGGTAGACGGAAATTGAAAGAAATATATTTATGTGCGCGAGCGCGCACGTATGTGTGTGTAGAAATGCATGTATATGTTTGTGCTTACCCTTGTCTTGACATTACGTGCTAGTTGTAAATTAACATCATTTCCAGTCTTGTATGGTGAACATATCTGTCCATGAGGAAACATTTACTTTGCTTGGAAACAGGAAGGGTATTCGACCGTGGAAAAAGCCTGCTTCAACAAATTCTGTCTGACCCATGCAGGCATGGAAAAGTGGACGTTAAACGATGATAAGGATGATGATGAAGACAAGGGAACAAAATATTGCATTGGACTTAGTTGAAAGTTTGAAGTAGAAACCAGCATTCACTTCAGTCTTTCATTGAAGACACTTCAAACTCTTAAGATCGTCTGACACAGGTATTTCAGAGAAATCTTTGATTTCATCAAACAACAATAGCATCACCACCACCACCACCACCACCACCACCAC
>NC_068985.1:51915686-51921050 GCF_001194135.2 Octopus bimaculoides
ACCACCACCATCATCATCAATGACAAGAACAACAACTGGCACTCCGTCGGTTACGATGACGTGGGTTCCAGTTTGTACAGTCAACAGAAGAGCCTCCGCGTGAAATCAACGTGCAAGTGGCTGAGCATTCCGCAGCCATATACTTTTTGAAAGAGAGAAAAATGTGATGGCCACAACTGGAACACTTTTGATTTTAGGTCTGCTAAATCAGAGTGTGGAGGTGTGTCTCATGCTTGTAAGATTGTGGTTTTGATTCCTCGACCAGGAGATGCGTTTTGTTCTTCATTTCACATTGCCCCAGTCCACTCAGCCGGCAAAATTGAATAATCTGGCGACGGAACAACTTCCTGTCCAGTGAGGAATATATACACTAGAGAATCTGAGAAACTAACTCCATAAGCCTATTTGACCCCAGAAGAAGCTTTATCCTTTTATCTGCTGAATCAGGGCCTACCCGTCCCCAAACAAGAGGCTACATAACAATAACAATAACAGGAATACTGCTGGTCACAAACACGCAAACAGATGTAAAAATGGCTAACATTAAAACTCAGACATTAGCAGTAATACAAAGTAAGCAGACATAAAACAACAACAACAACAAAAAAAAAGCGTAAAACACAAACAAGAGACCGTCTTACTTTTGACGATGCAGTCTTGGAAACTGGTGGAAGCGACACCTCTTGTTTTTATAGAACGACCACATGGGATACATTTGGTGCGCCCAATATCTGTTTGATATGTTCCAATTGGACAAGGTTGGCAAGGCTCAAGTCCATCATCAGCAAAATAACCACGACTACATAGGCCTAAAGAAAAAAAATGAAAGAAGAATTTAAGACAAAACATAGTTATTAGTCATCATTTCGGGGTCGATAAAATAAGTACCAGTTGAGCACTGGGGTCAATGTAATTGACAATCCTCCTTCTCATAAAATTACTAGGCTTGTATCTATAATAGTTATTCAACATTTGGTAGTTTCAGGCAAATTTCTGCTGCATCACCTGTTGCATCTCTCTGTTGCTGGGGTGTGTGTAGCATTGTGCGTTCTTTTTGTTGTTGGGGGAGTCAAACTCTTTCTGGTATTGTATTGCATCAATTTGTTTTGATATGGGGTCTGGTTGCATTTTTTGTTGTATTAGTGCTTATATTGTGTGCTCTATTGTGTGTTGCATTGTGTGTTGTGTTCTTCTGAGGAGTAATCGGCCGGTTGGTGGTTGTTTATTTTATTGGATATTTGCTATATATGCCTTGTATTTGTGGATTGCTTTGTTTAGTTTGTATTATTGAATTTAGAGTGTTTTGCGTAAGATGTGGAATGTTCCTAGCAAAGCTATTATTATTATTATTATTAAAGAAGTGATTTTAAATTCTCAATCGCATTATTCTGCGATTGAGAATTTAAAATCACTTCTTTAACTTTCTAAGGCATCTCAACGCTTCTAAAAGCGATTGTTTATTTACGTTTGTCGTAATTTGAATTATTATTATTATTATTATTATTATTATTATTATTATACTTCCGGTTGGAAATATAGAACGTTGGTGGAAGCTTGACAGATATTTTTGTTATCAAAACTACTGTCTTCGTTGATACTATTGTTTAAAAGGGAGCATAAGACAATAAATAGTCTTTGTGTCCAGAAAAAAAAAACAAACTAAAAAGAACTAATATTTGGGCCTTGTGCCCAAATATTAGTATTTGCGAAATGTTTACACGTTCGCAAGCGAAAAATGGCGTGGAGGGGCGTAACTTTATAACGCAAGACAAACCAGTTTGTGACAGTAGGAAAAGTCACGAAAATGTAATTTTCGCTGACACAAGTAACAATTTCCAGGACAAAACTGATAACAAATCCAGAAGCACCACAGACTCTATGAACAGAAATAAAATTAACCGCAAAGAACAAAGAAGTATTACGACGAGAAAAGCGACACAACAACACTTGTAACTGCCAACTATCCAAACAGAAATAATGTGGAAAATATCATGATAACTGATATCAACACAGAAAATAATAATTCCAACAACACGGAACAGAGAAGCTTAACGGGTTGGGATGGATTAATCCAAATAAAACCTCCAGACTTGGAGAACATCCTATACCATGTCCATCTCAAGGACTGGACGAAATTACCCTTGATCACCGATGGAAGAAGGCCTCATTGTTTCGCTTGTGGTGATGCAACACACCTACAAGTACACTGCCCTCAGCGAAAAGGTATAGAGGTCCGTAGACCTCTGTTGATACCAACACCAAGGCTGGGAAAGCAAAAAACAGCATCAGCTGCAGAAAGATCACCACCAATAACAGGGAAAGCAGCAATAGCAACAGTGGCGGCACCGGTGGCAGGCGTAACAACAGCACCAACAGGAAAACCGTCGTAGGGGGGGGGGTCAACCACGAAAGCCAACACCTCGCAACCGAGCTCAACAACTCACCTCTCACAAACAAACACGCAGAAAAAGAAGATGGACTTCCACACCGAGAGGAGAAGGTTGCAACAGACACTGGTTCTACCACATTGAAAAGTGATGATGAGGGAGTAGAGAGTAAATCCAAAAAAAAACCGAAAAGAAGTCACAGAGGCGAGACATCTTGTCCTGCACCAAAACAAGATAACAAAGAAACTACACACACCCACAACAAACGCAGGCACTCAGACAATTCCTGCAGCACCACAAGCACTAAAAGCTCCACTGCAGACAGAAAAAAATCCCAAAAGGAAATTCACACTTCAAACGCAACAAGAACAGCAAAAATCAACGACGCAGGCAGGTAACGTTGTGTTAGTAAGGAAGGTCAACAAAAAAAAACTCATGGCCCTCTTATCACGAAGTGAAGAAACTGAAAGAGGTGGGGGAGATCTTCTTGAACTAGCACGTGCAACGTGCCAAAAGACTTAATGATGGTGAAGATGGATTTGGACACCTTCCAAATAATTAAGGATGCATTTTCAGACGATATAGGGATCCCTCAAGTAAATGCTAATGCAAGGCTTCTACAACGGTTCCCAAAGGAGCCCAACGAAGAAATGGAGGAGGGCCCACCCGATCTCCGATGGCACCAGGAGGGTGAGTGACACTCCACATATTTCTTTACTTCCTTTTAGGTCAATATAGCGGTGCTAAGAGTAGGTTGTATAAATGTAAGTGGCCTGGGGTTATCTTGAGAGCAAGGTCGGTTGTTCAATGACCTCAGATGACTGGATATGGATGTAATAACCATCAGTGAGACCAGGATCGCAGACACACACATCTTAGCACCCATTTATGACGATTTTAAGATCTTTGTATCTCTTAGTCGACTAGGAATGGGGGTGGGGTGGAGTGGCGGTGTTGTTCAGAAAACGTCTGGATCTCGAGATACGGTTGGTCTTCCTGGGCCCGGAATGTAAGTCGGTGGTCCTGAGCGTGAACGATAATGAAGGCAGTGCTTTTAGACTGGTCGCTGTGTATGTTCCGGCTGGATCGGGGTAGTCGAATTTCTCCAGACGTTTGGAGGTCTTTCTAGGAACGTCTCGTTCTCTAGTGTCAGTGGGCGACTGGAATACCATTTTAGATGCACGTGTGGACTGGGTGGGGCTAGCGGATAGAAAAGGTGGGTGCACAAGCCTCGCAAACTTGCTCAGTCGTTTCCAACTGGCTGACAGGTTCAGACTGGATTACCCGAATGCCCCAGTGTGAACATGGACAAACAGCATAGGGTCTCCCAGATCTTATATAGATAGGATATTTTGTAGGCCAGCAGATAGGGATAATGTAGGTTGTCCATAATTCGAACTCATCAGCTATACAGACCGCAAATTTGTGATCTGTACGGTTGACCTAAATAGTCTTCATAGGCAGGGTCCCGAATACTGGAAGCTGAATGTATCCTTCCCGGCGCGTCAAGCTTTCAGAGACTGACTTAGCAAGTTAGTCCATCGAAAGTTGACAGGTGCAGTCGTCGATAACCAATGGACGGTAGCCTTAAAACGGGAGATTATAGTAGAAACTGTAAAATTTGGCAGAGAACTAGCGATAGAGAAGACTAGAGTAGTGGGAGACTTAGTTAAGAAATTAGAAGAGGCACTCAGTAGAGGCATAGCGACTGACATTAAAAAAACTCATCGCACTGGTCATCAGTCATCCTAGGATAAACAGATGGTCCTCGTTGCCCCGACGGACGAACATGATATTCTCCCTGAAATATCTTGTTCTGATTGTTTGATCCTACGCAGCTAAAGTCAAAGTCCCATATCTCTTTTTTTAATTCTCCCGTCTGAAGTCATTGAAATTTTTTTCAGAGCACTTCGGTGTTTGAAACTCATCAGTGATTTGAAACGCATTAATATTTTGAAAAAGACTGTCCATGTAATCTTTTCGATTTGTGTCGCAGCTTTCTAACTCACAGAACTTAGCGTCTCTCTCTTCATTCATCTAATAAATCCTCTCTTATTACTACCAAAAGTGTCTCTTCGTTGTCAACAACGTACTTCCTTTACCTCTCTACTTCTACAGTTTTCTACACTAACCAATCCTCTTTGTCAATCCTTTTTGTTGAAATGCAATCTGTTAACATCTGCCTGTGAGTGTAAGAACCTGTATTATTATTATTTTCATTCTTCTTCTTCTTCTTCTTCTTCTTCTTCTTCTTCTTCTTCTTCTTCTTCTTCTTCTTCTTCTTCTTCTTCTTCTTCTTCTTCTTCTTCTTCTTCTTCTTCTATATTAATGCTTAACGGTATTTCGCCCGTCATTACGTTCTGAGTTCAAATTCCATCGAGGTTGAGTTTGCCATTCATCATTTCGGGATCGATAAATTAAGTACCAGTGGAAACACTGGGGTCGATATGATTGACCAGTCTCCTCTCCCGAAATTTCGGTCCTTGTCCCTATAGTAGAAAGATCATTATTATTATCATTATATATAAGGCGGCGAGCTGGCAGAATCGTTAGCACGCTGAACAAAATACTTAGCGGCATTTCGTCCGTCTTTACGTTCCGAGTTCAAATTTCACCGAGGTTGACTTTGTTTATTATTAGCATAATGATCCTCCCGAGATAATAAAAAATATGAAACAACATATTTAAACAAGTTTTTTTTTCTTTTGTATTTGGAAGTGTCGAATGTGTATCGTATTATACAACCAAGAAAGTAATATGGTTCTATATTTAAGAGATGAGGAATTATGCACATTATTTACATTATTTACATTTGATGGATATTTGTCCTCATCTTGTTTGCTGTTAACACAACGTCTCGGCTGATATACCCTCCAAGCCGTTATCAAGTGCCTTGGGGAAATTTCGAACCTGGGTTCTCATTCTTAAGGTATTTTTCGATGTTGTTGTTGTTATTATTATTATTATTATTATTATT
>NC_068985.1:51921060-51929029 GCF_001194135.2 Octopus bimaculoides
CGAACCTGGGTTCTCATTCTTAAGGTATTTTTCGATGTTGTTGTTGTTATTATTATTATTATTATTATTATTATTCAGCCCACGGGCATATGGCGTAGTAGTTAAGAGCGCGGGCTACTAACCCCAAGATTCCGAGTTCGATTCCAAGCAGTGACCTGAATAATAATAATAATAATAATAATAATAACAACAACATCGAAAATACCTTAGGAATGAGAATCCAGGTTCGAAATTTCCCCAAGACACCTGATGAAGGCTGGAGTATATATCAGCCGAAACGTTGTGTTAACAACAAACAAGATGAGGACAAATATCCGTCAAATGTAAATAATGTAAGAAAGTAATATTTCGAACGCAGTATCGCCGTGAAAACAACAGAAAGATTGGGTACTTTCCGTCTTATAAGGGTAAAATACCCGATCTTTCTGCTGTTTTCGCGGTTATACTGCGTTCGAAGTATTAGTTTCTTGCCTGTGTAATAAAATATGCTTCAATATACGAGTTCACATCAAGAACCGTGGAAGCAAAAAATAAAATAATGCTTTATTGCAACACAAAAGTTTTTAGATCACTTACCAGCACAGTCTGAGATGTTTTTGGCACCTAGAACACCCTTACCCTCCGCTTGGTTTGGGCAATTTTTACATTCAGTCTGTCCCTCCATATCTTGATATTTTCCGTGACTGCAGGGTACACAAATACCTTTCTCCACGTCATGGTATGTACCAATGCTGCAGGATACTAAATGAATAAGAAATAAACAAACGTCCAAAACAACAACAACAACAACAACAATAGTAACAACGATAACAACATTCTCATTATAATAGTCCTTCAATATTTCGTCTATTTGATTACAAGAAAAAGTTGAGCCTTAGGCTAAGATAACTTAAAATACAAATACAAATTCATCGGATCAACACCAATCATTGTATTATACTGATACTACACTGTGGCTCTGCGTTATTTAGTTTTAGTCACTGCGGCTACAGCTATACTGGAGCAACCAAAGAACTACAGAACCCAAAGCCCCAAATGTTACAATATCTTAGTGAAAGTGCGTGATTTAATGGCTGAAGATGTGCGGCGTACGATCGTAAAGTCGTGGGTTCGATACTAGGCCGGGTTATTTTATCAAGCTTTCACACAATTAATGAATTTTTGGTACATGTCATAAAGCTTTTACATCATTAATGAATGCTCAGTACATGTTTTCAAGCTTTCATACAATTCATGAATGCTCGGTACATGTAATAAAACTTTTATGCTATAAATGGATCCTTGGTTATGGTATTATTAAGTCGTACTCGCTTGCGAGTGACGGCTGTTTTTATTTTTTTCATCAAACTTTATTGGAACTCAAATAAAAACCATAGAAGAAAACTTACTGAAACATTTCTGTAGTAAGGCGATAGTAATGGTAATAAGCAACGGAGAACTAAATGCTATCAAATTAGGTAATAATAAGTATACAACTTCTCAACCAGCTGACTCTGGGTCTCGCTTGTAGTTATTTTACTTATAATACTGCTAATAACCATGGGAAAGGCGAAAATATTACAACATTTTCCCGCTACTGACGTCAACAGGGTTAATGTTTTTTCCATTTAGCAGGCGAAGTACCGAATTATAGTCTCATATCAGATGGTAATCAGATCTATTCAGATAGTTTTGCAAAAATCTTCAGCATACGACTCGGAACCAGCCTCTTTAGCTTGTCATTTACTCCTACTAGAAACATCTATTGGATATCAGTTTAAATAAATGTTAAGTACTTACTGCCGTGTATTATATCATATCCGGCATTTTTCGAAGCATGGCATGCGATTTTTTTTAATAAAGAAAACATTGACTTTCTTTGCGTTGCACTTGTTTGTTAAGTGCTTTGGTCTGAGAGCATGTGTTGGGACTAAAACAATTACATTGTGGTTAAGTCATTGCAGCCATTAAACATTTTAAAACACACTTTTATATTCACTTTTGCTTTTGCTTTTCTATTGTAATAACAAGCGCTGTATGGCCAAATGGTTCGTGTGGCAAACAGAAGGGCTGGGTTCGATTCCGCTATCTGACATCATGGGCAAATGCTATTTTCTATAGTCTCGGATCAAACCAAACCTTGTGTGAGAAATTAGGTTGGTGGAAACTGTACAGACGTCTGATCAGTGGGCTGTACATGTAATACAAAAGGTGCAGCCTTGTAAAACTCTGTGCCTGAAATTTAGGGTAACGGTCTACAAGTCTGTGAATACTCAGCCACTTTACACGTAAATTCGGGAGCAAATAATTCAGTTGACTGAAAAACTGAACCCACATCATCGAGACATGGCAGTATGGTTTAGAGGTTTGCTTTGTAAACTTGGCTCCAGGTTCAGTCCGACTGCGCGACATCTTGGGTAAGTGTCTTTTACTATAGCCCCGGATCGACTAATGCCGTGTGACCGAATTTAGTAGACGGAAACAGTGTGGAAGCCTTTCGTGTGTGCGCGTGTGTGCGTGCGGTGTGTGTGTATGTGTGCGTGTGTGCGTGCATATGTATATATACATACATACATATATATACATAGATATATTTATAAATGTATATATGTATATACATATACATGTATATATACATATGTATTAATATATATGTATATATTATATATGTACATATACGTATATACATATTCATAAACACACACACATACACACACACATACATACACACACACACATATATACAGCACATTTTTATATGTATGTGTGTGACTTATCTTTTACTTGTATCTGTCATTAAGCTGCGGTAGTGCTGGGGCACTGCCTTGAAGCGTTTAATCGAAGAAATCGACCCCAGTATTTAGTTTTTAAAGTCTAGTACTTATTCTATGGGTGTCTTTTGCTGAACCGCTAGTTATTGGGGCATAAGCAAACCACCCAGCGTGGCAATGATGCTACAATTAGGTCTCTCGTTGATGACAATGGGAGTTCGGTCGATGGACGGGACGATATGTGTGAGGCGCTTTACAAGCACTTTGCCGAGTTGTTCGGGAGGAGCGGGGCGCTGGATCATGATGAGGCCCTTAAGGACTTCCTGGCTGGCATCCCACGTCTCTCGGCACGAGAGGCTGAGTGCTGTGAGGGCCCAATCACAGCCGAGGAGGTGATCGAGGTGCTGGGCGAATGCCCCGAGGAGAAGTCGCCGGGTTTCGATGGTCTACTTTATGAATTCTACAAACGTATGCCAGACTTCTTCGGGCACCTACTGACCAGCGTCCACGCCAACTAGCAGCAGAATGGGAGAATTCCCAAGTCTGCGAGCCGGCGGGTGGTGACGTTGATCAGGAAGGACCCGAGCAAGGGGGACGAAATAGAGAATTTCAGGCTCATAACTCTGCTAAACACAGAGTTAAAGATTTTGGCCAAGGTACTAGCGAAAAGGTTGGCGCGGGTCGTGGACATACTTGTAGAGGAAGAGCAAACGTGCTCTATCCCGCGCAGGACGATCCACGACAATCTCCACCTTATACGCTACTCCTTAGAGAGGGTGAGGAAGCTTTCTGGCGCAGTGTGAGGGGGCATTGGTACGTTTAGACCAGTCTAAATTATTTGATAAGGTCGACCATCAGTACTTGGTGGCGGTCCTCGAGAAGGCTGGCCTGGGCCCGACCTTGCGCGGTTGGATTGCTGCTTTGTACAGCGACATCGAGTCCGTCGTGAAGGTGAATGGTTTCTTTTCGAAGCCATTCAGGATCGAGCGCTCAGTGCGTCAGGGGCATCCCCTATCTCTGCTTTTGTATGTGTTGGCTCTTGAGCCATTGCTGCGGAAGTTGGAGGCAATAGGGAGAACGCCGAATGATCTGTGGTGTGGAAGAGGAGCTACGGCGTATGCAGATGACATCTCCATCATCGTGGCGGATGAAGGCTAGCTTTCAGTGATGGAAGAGGCTATCAAAAGTTACGAGGCGGTGGCAGGAGCAAAGG
The DNA here is from genome assembly GCF_001194135.2 of Octopus bimaculoides. Taxonomy (NCBI): domain Eukaryota; kingdom Metazoa; phylum Mollusca; class Cephalopoda; order Octopoda; family Octopodidae; genus Octopus; species Octopus bimaculoides. The sequence goes on from NC_068985.1 coordinate 51,925,024, forward strand.
TTAACAAGGACAAGTCGGTCGGTTTGCAACTCGGCACCTGGAGGGGCAAGCCGATGGCGTCCAATAACGTGGTGGGGCGTTGGATGGAATGTCCTGTTAAGCTGCTTGGAGTCTGGTTTGGCCCAGACCTCCAGATAGAGAAAAATTAGAGTGAGGTGACCAGCATGATGACTGCTCTAACCTAGACCTGGCCTGGGTGAGCGTTATCCTTGTTAGAAAGGCAGAGGTGGTGCAGATGTTTATAGCATCGGTTATCACCTACCGTCTGACCGTGGTGCCTTGCCCCGATTTGTGGCTGAACAAGTTGGAGAGAATCCTTTTCCGTTTTTTATGGAAGGGAGGAAAGCCACTTGTGAAGCGCTCTGTCTGCTGCCAGAAACCGCTAAAGGGTGGGCTAGGGATGCCTTGGCTGAGGATGCGAAAACTCGCGTTGAGGTTGAGGCACCTCTAGCTTTACCTGGATGGAGAGTAGGTGTGGTCACCACACGTCCGGTTCTACCTTCCGCAGTTAACGTCCTTAGCGGACATTGGTACATGGACCAAGCAGAGACGTAGGCTGGGGACTGGCAATTGGAGTGCCGTCAGGCACTTCAGCTACTCTCTCGGGCGGGCAATGCCGGCAACAGGAGTTCCAACGCGGATTTTTAAAGCGAGCTAGTGGAAGTTATGTCCGAAGACGCCTTGGAGGAGACCCTGAGCTACGATGAAAATCAGTTGATCAAACTGTTTAGGAGTGCTTTCGGGCCGGGGTATTTGGACAATTACCAGAAATCCCTGGCTTGGCAGTGCTTTCGTGCGGTGTTACCTATTCGTGATAAACTGTCAAGACACGGAAGTGCCGTCTCGCCGACATGTCTGAGGTGCGGGCAGGACAGGGAAACAGTCTTGCACGCATTTGTGGAATGTCCGGAATTAACGGAACTGATAGTTTTCACAGAACAACTGTTGTCATCGATGGGAAGAGTACAGCTATCGGTTGAGTCTATTATCGAGATTGTGCCGCCTCCTTCCCTTAACAGGGAGAGGAAGGCTTGCTTTTTCTGCGTAGGAGCCATACTGAAAGAAAAGTATGGAAGACGCGTGTGAGAGGAATAGTGACGGGTACCTTTGTAGCTGGTCAGGGGTTGGTTAATGTTTTTAGCTACCACCTCAGCAGTAACTGGAGAAGAGGTACCTGTCACGAGAAAGATTCGAGAAAAGATGGAAGCCTGTGGCAAGAAAGCTAAGAGCGATTGGCACCAGGTAAGTGGAGTCTGAAAGAAAGCAAGGGTTCTACCCTGATGGTTGGATGTCTTTCTTTCAGGGAATCCATTGCCAGTCGCAATGAGAATCACGTCAGTAAAATTGTAATTTGTAATTTGTAATTTTTAATTGTATTAATTTATCATCATCGGTTTTTAATCGATTAACAGCTACTTCACATTTTTATGTTTGTCTGTCTTCGTCCGTCCCCTCTTTGTACTGCCTTCATGACAAATTTTATGAAATAAAGTAGCTTGCTTACTAGCCACACGGTTCCGGGTTCAGTCCCACTGCGTAGCACCATGAGCAAGTGTCTTCTACTATAACCTCGGGCCAACCAAAGCTTTGTGAGTGCATTTGGTAGATGGAAACTGAAAGAAGCCCGTCGTATATATATATATATGTGCGTGCGTGTGTGTGTGCACGTGTGTGTGTGCACGTGTGTGTGTGGGTGTATGTTTGTGTGTCTGTGTTTGTCCCCCCACCATCGCTTGACAACCGAGGCTGGTGTGTTTACGTCCCCGTAACTTAGCGGTTCAGCAAAAGAGATCGATCGAATAAGTACTAGGTTTACAAAGAATAAATCCTGGGGTCGATTTGCTTGACTAAAGGCGGTGCACCAGCATGGCTGCAGTCAAATGACTGAAACAAAAAAAAAAAGAGGATAAAAGAATAAATACCTTTCGGCCGCAGAAACCCGCGATATACTGAGGAGACCGCGATATAAATTTACATATATTAGCCAGAAAAATCCGCGATGTACTGAGTGCGCGATAGGTGAACCGCGATATGGCGAAGGATTACTGTATATTAAATATCATAAAATACAGATTCCTGTGTTATTGAAGGTATCTTCGCTACCATCGTTTAGTGACAATAGGAAACAACTTTAAATGAAAAAGGGAGATTATCTCAAGAATTTGAAATTTCTTCAAAAGGGATCCGTCTGTTAGAAGGATAGCTTCTCGTCTCTTGGAAGGATAGCTTTCTATCAGGTCGTGCTGATCGAGTTTTCTGTAACCCAAACTAGTTCTACATAGTCACACACACACACGCGCGTGCGTGCAGTCATAATAAATGGGAAAGAAAGGAAAGAGAAAGAAAAATGCCCAAAACATATGTACTCACTGCATTCTTGGTTAACAAGAATATTTCCTTTTCGGCATGTCATCAATGTTCTTGCCGCTTTAAAGGAACGCTTTCGTACGCCATACTGGATATTTTCAAATCTGCCATGAAAGAAAATATAGATATTCTTTTTTACTCTTGGAAAAAGGCCTGAAATTTTGGAGAAGGAGGCCCAGTCGATTAGACCGACCCAGAACGCAACTGGTACTTAATTTATTGACCCCGAAAGGATGAAAGACAAAGTCGATTTCAGCGGAATTTGAACTCGGAGCGTAAAGACAGGTGTGCTAACTTTGCTGCCAGCTCGGCGCCTTGAAAGAAAATATAGATATTACACAAGGATTACTATTGTATTCCTTGAAATGTTTCTTGATAGAAACCTGCAATTTATATATAGTTAGTAATAGTAACACTATTTCAAATGTCACATGAAAGCAGTTTCATATGTCACAAGCTTTTATTTATTGTATGTAATATTGTGTTTATTTTTAAAAAATATTTGTTTTCTTTTTCGTTCACTCTGTACAGTATATCTACGGAGAATATTACTTTATCAAACACAAATCCTTTTGAATGAAATAGTCTTATAAGAATTTTATGAGTTGGTAAACTTTATACGCATTGAAAGCTTTTAGCCGTTACAGCTCATGTTTTAAATAACCATCTATCCGGGTGACCAGCGTTTAGGATTAGACAATAGTAGTTGAGAACTATCTTGGAATATTTACAAAGAATATAAATTCAGGTTGAGAAATGTTAGTTGCACAAAATATCTTAAATTAACATAAAACTTAATCGAAAATTCATTTACAAATAACTAATTGACTGACAGTTTGAGAAAATCAGGAAAAAAATATCGAGTCTGTTTTAGATTGTCGGTAGATCATAAATATGCCCTTCTGTAGTATAACCGACTCAATAAACCCCAATGAAAGGCTGATACTTAAATTTAACGACCCTCAGAAGGACAAAGAGAAAAGGTAATTAATCTGGGAGGAACGAAAACATAGGATGTAGGAAGACAAGGAAGAGTAAAGCATTTTGTTCGGTGTTCTTATCAAAAGTACTAATTAAGGTATTTTATTAATAAATGTCATATATTGATTAAAATTGCCAGTATTGGTGAATTTGCAGAATCGGTAGATTCCTGCATTATATTATTTTTATATTCAGTGTTGTTCGAATTCCATACAGTCAAATTTGCTTTTCCTCCTTTCCAGGTCGATAAAGAAAGAACTGCAGTTGATATAATCGATGTTTCCTCATTAATTGTCTTGTCTTTACTAAAAGCCAATATTATGAATGACTGATTCAGAAACCTATAATAATTCTTTATGTACATGCCTGAAATTTTGAGGAGAGAAGCAAATCGATTATTTTTTACTTGTTTCAGTCATTTGACTGCGGCCATGCTGGAGCACCACCTTGAGTGGTTTTAGTCGAGCAAATCGACACCAGGACTTATTTTTTAAGCCTAGTCCTTATTCTATCAGTCATTTTTGCCGAACCGCTAGTTTACTAGGACGTAAACACACCAACATTGATTGTCAAGCGGTGATATGGGGACAGACAGACACAAAGACACACGCACATAGATATATATATACATATATATATATATATATATATATATATA
>NC_068985.1:51929581-51931697 GCF_001194135.2 Octopus bimaculoides
CTTGCAACTTGGTTACAATACCAAAAATTAACAATTTCTATTAATTAGAATGGATTTCGAGGCGGCGAGCTGGCAGAAACGTTAGCAGGCCGGGCGAAATGCTTAGCGGTATTTCGTCTGCCGCTACGTTCTGAGTTCAAATTCCGCCGAGGTCGACTTTGCCTTTCATCCTTTCGGGGGTCGATAAATTAAGTACCAGTTACGCACTGGTGTCGATGTAATCGACTTAATCCCTTTGTCTGTCCTTGTTTGTCCCCGCTATGTTTAGTCCCTTGTAGGCAATAAAAAAATAAGAATCGTTAGTATGCCGGGAAAAATGCTTGCGGCATTTCGTCTGTCTTTACGTTGTGAGTTCCGCTGGGGTCGACTTTGACTTTCATCCTATCGGAGTCGATAAGTTAAGTACGAGTGAAACGCGGAAGCCGAGGTAATAGACTAATCTTCTTCCTCAAAATTTCAGGCCTTACGCTTTTAGCAGAAAAGATTAATTAGAATGAATTTCATTAGAGTCTGGCATTGTTGGGTCATGTCCTTTGCCATCTTCCTCCCTGGCCTTCTTTTGCTGTTTTTGTTTTACTGGGTTGGACTGCTGGTCCAACGACCAACCATCTTTCTTTTTCCGAGCTTAAGACTGGCCTGGTACGATGACATTCTAAAGCGAGGTAACGTAAGACCACTTAGTGAAGACGACACATACTCCAGCTCCCAGAAGAATGCCATTTTAAAACAGTTTTCAGCTGGACACCACCAGAGGTAAAAAGAAAAGACCGATAACTACAGGGCATAATATTCGTAATAGATGAGAGAGAGAGAGGGGGGTTAATATCGCATAGACGGATGCAGAAAAAAATAGCAGCTAACAGAAACAAGTGGCATCAATTTGCTGTCCAATGCGAGAAGGCACAGGAGAACTGATACCGATGCTTGACGCATGCCCGTCGCTAAGTGGTGCAATGGGTGGCTCTTCCCCCCCTCCCCCCTCCCCACTATCTAATGATGCACCCTCAGGTTTAGAAAACACTGTATACAAAGAAATCTTCTTGCAATACAAATTAGTGCCCATTTGGAATATTTTAAAGCACCCCCAGTCACCAAAGTCTGGCGACGGGCCTGGCTTAGCATCAACATATAACTGCTAAAATCTATTTTCAATGAAGCCATTCCATCAAAGAACTGAAAACACTTACATGACTGAGAACTTTTCTTTATTAATTGAACGCCGAAGTCTTTTAATGGTCTTCTTCAGACGTCTCTCCGTTTTCTTTCGGGTGCAATTAATATTACAAGATTCTGTAATAAAAAAAAAGAGCGATTAATTGATTGGTTAAATGGTTAAAAGATCAATTGCTGATTGGTTATCAGTGGATATTGATTAGATTTATTAATTCAAGTGGGAATCTGTGCATATTTTGTATTTTAATTTTAAAACCAGAGGAACGACATCGGTGAGGTACTTTGACGTGAACAGGTGAAATATATCCAGGCACAATGTCATTCTTAGGACCTATTGCATGCAAAAAGATGTTAGAGTTCAGTTGGATGCGTAATTATAAAGATGGGATTTTGTATAATAGTATTGGAAGAACTTGTTGCAGTTACAATAGCATTATAAAGGCCTATTGCGTAGAACAAAGATATAATCGTATTGTTAGAACAAGTGGATGTTAGAACAACGAGCGTTTAATGTATTCAAGGTTGTTGATGAAACCCGCTTTGGACAAGGTCTCTCATATAAATATGTTGTAAGTCTGAGAGCTATACTGCAGCTGTAGTTGTTGTTGGCACTCCGTCGCTCACGACGTCGAGGGTTCCAGTTGATCCGATCAACGGAACAGCCTGCTCGTGAAATTAACGTGCAAGTGGCTGAGCATTCTACAGACACGTGTACCCTTAACGTAGTTCTCGGGGATATTCAGCGTGACACAGAGTGACAAGGCTGACCCTTTGAATTACAGGCACAACACAAACAGGAAGAGCGAGTGAGAGAAAGTTGTGGTGAAAGAGTACAGCAGGGTTCGCCACCATCCCCTGCCGGAGCCTCGTGGAGCTTTAGGTGTTTTCGCTCAATAAACACTCAACGCTCGGTCTGGGAATCGAAACCGCGATCCTATGACCG
>NC_068985.1:51933039-51934159 GCF_001194135.2 Octopus bimaculoides
ATATATATATATATATATATATATATATATATATATATATATAAATATACATATGTATGCGTGTATATTCTCCAAACACTGTTTGACGACCAGTGTTAGTTTGTTTACGTCCACATAATTTAGCGGTTTGGCAAAAGAGACAAATAGACTAAGTACCAGAGAAAACTGGAATCGACTTGTTCGACTAACCCTACAATAAGGTGGTGCTCTAGCATGGCCGTATTCCACTGATTGAAACAAGTAAAAAAAAAAAAATACCGTAGCTTTAGAGCTGAAACACTTTAAAGATATTTAAAGATATTAAAAGTCTGCAGCCGTGTATCATTGATAAACAGAAAATAACCAAGAATTAAATGTACGCTTTGGAGTCTTTAAACTTTTGGGAAATAGTTTATCATATTTTGTTCTTTCATACCATTTAACAGAAATTGTTATCGGTACTGCAGCCTAATGAACTAAAAATCTGTTTTTAATTAACTTGTCGCTCTATTACTGAGATATCTTCGTTTTCTTTTCTCTTTTTCTACCTTTGCAATATCAATAAGAATGGTACAACGTCTTAGTTAGAAACTAGCATGGAGTCTTTTGGTAATACCAGCCTATTTCTTCCGCTGTCATCAGACTTCCAGAACCATCTCCATATTTTTACATTCACTATTATTAGCTTAGGTTTGTCATGAGCACTATAACTCATAACGGCAGAGCTTCACCCGATTTCTATAGCGTTTTGTTATTGTTGTTGGCATTCCGTCGCTTACGGCGTCGAGGGTTCCAGTTGATCCGATTAACGGAACAGCCTGCTCGTGAAATTAACGTGCAAGTGGTTGAGCACTCCACAGACACGTGTGCCCTTAACGTAGTTCTCGGGGATATTCAGCGTGACACAGTGGGACAAGGCTGACCCTTTGAATTACAGGCACAACAGAAACAGGAAGTAAGAGTGAGAGAAAGCTGTGGTGAAAGAGTACAGCAGGGTTCGCCACCACCCTCTGCCGGAGCCTCGTGGAGCTTTAGGTGTTTTCGCTCAATAAACACAGACAACGCGCGGTTTGGGAATCGAAACCGCGATCCTATGACAGCGAGTCCGCTGCCTTAACCACTGGGCCATTGCGCCTCCACT
>NC_068985.1:51934188-51935885 GCF_001194135.2 Octopus bimaculoides
TATTGTTGTTGGCATTCCGTCGCTTACGGCGTCGAGGGTTCCAGTTGATCCGATTAACGGAACAGCCTGCTCGTGAAATTAACGTGCAAGTGGCTGAGCACTCCACAGACACGTGTACTCTTAACGTAGTTCTCGTGACACAGTGTGACAAGGCTGGCCCTTTGAATTACAGGTACAACAGAAACATGAAGAAAGAGTGAGAGAAAGTTGAGGCGAAAGAATACAATAGGAGTTGCCACCATCCCTTGCCGGAGCCTCGTGGAACTTTAGGTGTTTTCGCTCAATAAACACAGACAACGCGCGGTTTGGGAATCGAAACCGCGATCCTATGACAGCGAGTCCGCTGCCTTAACCACTGGGCCATTGCGCCTCCACTTCCATAGCGTATAAGTGATTGAAATCACAAGACTTCCTTCTGTCAGGTCCGTGACTAGATTAACTCCCTCGCTATTGTTGGAAATCATTTACAGCTGAGTGAGATGGAGGAATATGAAATGAAGTGTTTTGCTCAAGAACTCTACGCACAACCCGGTCCAGGAATCAAAACTACAATCATAGTATCGTGAATACAACACCTTAACTATTATGCAACGCCTTCACGCATCCACTATTTCCTGAACCTGCCGTATAGTGAGTGCCTGCTGTATATAGTGAGTGTCTGCTGTATATAGTGAGTGTCTGCTGTATAGTGAGGGCCTGTTTACCTAGGAATTCGTGAGAAAGTCTATACCTCAACCAATCATAAAGAGAGAGAGCTAAAGAAGAGGTAATGGCTTTGTTATGTTTTTTATTGTAGCGTACAAAGAATTCTGCTTCTACTTACCTGTCGGGGCTTTAGGAGCAACTTCGATTTCAAATTCAGCGGTAATATATGTCTTTTGTTTGCTCAATGTTTGTCGGAAGCGGCGTCTTTTCGTTCCACATTGTAAGCTAACGTTCTGTACGTGGCACAGTTTTGTACATTTATAGCGCTTCTTCTCTGCTCAAAGAAATGATGTACACAGATGAATATAATATGAGATAAGTATGATAGAAATGCTTAGAGACGGTAACACACTAAATTTTTGAATAATGTAAATATACTTAGCTATATCAACACATCTATCCTCATTTAGCAAGGAGTTTGGTAGGAAAAAGGGGTAAAAAGTGATATACGAATAAATAATAAGTGGACTATCCTCATGCATTTTGTAATGGAACGAATGATATTATAGATTCATTGACACCAAACTCCCATCCCACAGCAGCGACGCTTCCAGTCGTCACGTATTTTCAACAACTATTACTACAGCTGTTGCTGCTGCTGCAAGTTTTACTGCTACTACTACTACTGCTACTACTACTACTACTACTACTACTACTACTACTACTACTACTACTACTACTACTACTTGTACAGTTGTGGTTAGATCATTACTGACTTACTGTGTAATGTCTGTAATAGGTTTTCCTTGAAGTTGTCCGTTGTGTGCTTCTTCAACCGGCATTTTTCTGCTGTCATCATCAGAAATACAGCTTTCCGCTTGAAACCGGGTGGAAGAACAGCATCTGAAAAGGATAACGTGTGTACATATATATATATATATACATATATGTGTGTGTGTGTGTGTGTGTGTGTGTGTGTGTGTGTGTGTGTGTGTGTGTGCGCATGTGTGTGTGTGTGCGTAACATTATTCGTTTTTTCCCGTCCTTGTTTT
>NC_068985.1:51936169-51943748 GCF_001194135.2 Octopus bimaculoides
ATATATATATATATATATATATATATATATATAAGTAATTATTTGGACTTTGGGTATATGTCTAGTAATATGCCGATTAAAGCACTTTCACCGTTTAGGCTACCTGATGTCATCCACAGTTACGATATAATTGTCACTGGCTCTATGTCAGGAATTCTGCAGTGTTCACCGAGTTTATAATGAACGAGGGAAACGGAAAATGGGTTTAGCAAGAACTTTTATTCAACACAACGATCGTTTCGACTCATCCTGCATCTGTCCTTTACGGGTGGGATATTGTACAGCTAGTTGTGTTGCATCCATCGACGCAGGCTGTCTCATCAGGTGTCTCATTTGAATAAGATACCTCACTACATATACAAGTTATGGTCGCCCGTAGAATGTTGGCTACATTGGCAGAATGGAAATAATTTCGGGGTTATGACCCATAGGTAGGTATGCACGTGCATTTCTATTATTCTTTATTACTTTAATTTATGTTATGTATTCATTGTGAACTATAGTCATATATGGTGGATTCTCTCATCGAAGACGACGAATGAGCGTTCAGCTTTTATTAATTTAATAGAAGTACAAAGATGTTATCTCCTTCAAAGTAGGACCGTCTGATTTCAATGAATTTTTTGTAGCGCTCCAGCCATTTTGTGAAGGTCCCATGGAAGTCTTCAAAAAGGAAATTGTTCAGGACCCTTGTCACATTCACCGTCATCTTTTCAATGATTAGAAAAAGACTGCCTCTGAGGTTATCCTTCAGTTTGGGAACAACCAAAGGTTACGGAAAGCAAGGTTTGGACAGTAGGGAGGATGAGGGACAGCTTTGAGGCTCACTTCTGTCAAGTGCTTGGTTACCAGGATGGAATTGTACACTGGTACACTGTCCTAGTGTAGGTGCCACCCACCTAAGAGGAAGAGCTCTGGACTTTTGTGAGGGAATCTCTTCCTGAACTCTCTCGAAACCTCCACCAAGTATTCTTTGTTAACCGTAGGCCAGTGGGAACCTAGTCGATGTAGATGATGTTCTCGCTGTCAAAAAGGGAGATCACCACAAACTTCCTCGTGGATTTGCTTTGCCTAGCTTTCTTGGGTCTGGGCGAACCAGGATGCTTCCCTCTCCTTGCTGTCACTAATGTATCTGTTCGTCACAGAGCATTCTGAGAACAATCTTTGCACAAATTTTATTCATGTTCAATTCTGCATGAATAATTCTGTGCCACACCAACTCCAAACAATATGCTTAATATCTTTGTAGAAATACAACGGTCTTCATCCAGAAAATCGCGAATTTTCTCAACCGGCTCAGATATTCTGAAGTCCCTCTCCCTCCCACACGTCTCATCGCCTCTCATCCCCTCCCTACCATTCTTGGAGCTCTTGTGCCAGCGAAAAACATGCTCAGCTCATACAAGTTAATCCTTAAGCCGTCTGGAGCACTTCATAGGTTTCTGTAGGGTTTTCCCAATTTAACACAAAACTTTATTGCATAGTGAGCTTCCAAATTGTATTCACATCCCGACTGCATTCTACAAACTAGTCAGCTGTGACAAACAGCATTTAGTAGGACGTTTTCAAAGTCCTGTTACAACCGTCTCCTCTAATCTCGAATAAAGTTGGCAGATCAACTTATTAAATAACAATCTAGGACAAATTTTTTCCTAAACAAAGCCTGAAAACTTCTGGAATGCACCTCGTGAACACACACACACACACACACACACACACACACACACACACACACACACACACACACACACACACACACACACACACACACACACACACACACACACACACAAATACAAACACACACACACGCACGCACACACACATACCTACACACACATTTCACATTTCACACGCACACTTACACACCCACAGTAATATTGTTTGTTTTTATTAACACGACAATAAAGATAGACAGACGAATAGAATATACGTCAATTTTAGCATAAGACAACTATGCATAGAAGAAATCAATGTTTAGCTATATCTATCCTTTCAAGATGAGTTTAGAAAAAAGGAGAAAGAATAATGTTTAGACAACTTACCGGAACAACTTGGAAGGACTACATAGGTTTTATTATTGTGGGACCATTCATACTTTGTCTCTTTATTACATATGAATGTATAGTCAGTCCGTGAAGCATCGCTCGTGAAATGGGCGTTGCTGTTACAGCGTAAAATACACATATTTGTGTCGCCGACACTTTGACATAACAGTTGGGCTTTGGCTGGTGTCTTCAGACGGATGCAAACATCTGCTCCTAGTAAAAAGGAAACATTTACTGTAAGATTTACATTTTCATCTACAATATTTACAAAATACTTATGGAAAAAACATTAATGTATATAGTTGTGAAGCGAGCATTTTAACCACTCAACTATTTTAGCGCCTTATTGTTGAAAATAATTCCTTTTGTTAATAAACGCATCTTCATAAAAGAACATTTACAAGAATCCGTTAAAGACAGTTCTCCCTTCTTTGATTGGCTGGTTTTTACAATCATAAAAATATAAGCCAATAGCGTTTAATATAAAATAAATATGCTTTCTAATATAGGCACAAGGCTTGAAATTTTGAAAGGAGAGGAGCTGTTGATTTACATGAAACCCAATACTTTACTAGAACTTATTGGCCTCAAAAATACGAAAGACAAAACCGACCTCGGTGGAATTTGAACTCAAATCCGGAAAAAATGCCGTTAAGCATTTTGATCGGCGTGCTAATGATTCTGTCAACTGGCTGCCTTAACGAAAGATTAATATAGGTTTCAAATTTTGGTTTAAGGCCAGTAATTTCGGGGAAGGGTTTGAGCCGATTACATCAGCCCTAGTGCTCAACTGGTACTTATTTTATCGATCCCGAAAGGATAAAAGGCTTGCTAATTACTCTACCAACTCACCGCCTTTAACAAAGACGAAGAAATAATATTAAAAGATAGAGTAGGACGGTGTGATGGCAGAATAAGTGCTGTTTGAGCGTTGGGATCGATGTAATCGATTATCCCTCTCCCACATGACTCCAAGCATTGTGTCTGCAGTAGAAAGACTATTTTAATGTCCATAAGGCGACGAGAGAGCCGACTCGTTAGCGCGTCAGACAAAATACTTGGCGGTATTTCCCCCTAATCTTTACATGATGAGCTCAAATCCCACTAAGGTTAACTTTGCCTTTCATCCTTTCGGGGCCGATATAATAAAGTATTAGTCAAGTACTAAGCTGATATGATCGGCTAAGCAATCTCCCTAAAATTGTTAGCCTTGTACCAAAATTGGGAAACAATATTCTGTCTTCATTAATTTCAAATCTGAAACCGCTGAAGCTATTGTATAAAATGAAAATTAAAGCTTCAGAAGTTAAGTTAGTAAAACGTTAGTTAAGTATTTGAAATCTTTCTGAAAGATTTTAAATAAATAAATAAAATAAACTTGTTATCAGTTCAAATATGTTTGAGAGATATTTGAACTTGTAAGAAGGCTATTCTTAGTATTTGAGATATAATTTTCAGAATCAGTTCCATTACTAATCAAATTAATTCTTTTTTCAAAATAGAAACCATTTATAGAAAGAATAAAAAAGTTCAGTTGTTAGAAATACGTACTCATGCAATCCTTTTGGTTGGGGTGAAGTCGATAACCTTCTTTACATTTACACTTAAAACTTCCTTCTGTATTTTCACAACCTTGTTCACAACCTCCAATATTATTGGTGCATTCATTCACATCTGCAGGACAATCAATTATTTATTAGTAATTCCTTATCAAGTCGTATTTTTTTTTTACATTAGGAAACAATAATCTTAATTAAAAGTATCATCTATTTTGAAATATGTAACTCTCCTCAATGACAACCACAAATAAGTCCAAAATATATAGTTCGGTTTTATCCTATTATATCATTACATACTTTTTTTATTATTTGCATTATATTATTATACATTTTATATTGATATAGTATTACATATTTAATAGTATTACAAGCATATTTTATACTATTATAGTATTGACTAAAGATTCTATGTACCTACAGGCGAAACTCAGAGTAGTCAGAGAATGATTTGACTAAAGTAAAACTATTAATCTCTGCTATGGTAACGAGTATTCTTTCTTCCGACGTCAACACAATCGGATATGTATGTATGTATGTATGTATGTATGTATGTATGTATGTATGTATGTATGTATGTATGTATGTATGTACGTACGTATTTGTGTGTGTGTATTATTTATAATATAATATTGTTATATAAATTATATACACATACATCCATAACTATATATAGTCCAGTATTATATTTTTAAATATTTTACGAGCATTATATCATTGATATAGAGTTGTTGTACTCAAGTGTATTCGTTATGTATTGTTAAAGATTCTTAATCTGCTTTTCTTGTTTTATTACATTATTGCATTACCCAGTATGTTTGTTAGTACCATATTTTCCGGCATAGTACCATATTTTCCGGCACATGTAATATAAGCAGTCAAAACTCGTTACTGTCTTTCCAAATCTTGCTGCATTTCACATCAAACTTTTGTTCCTCAAAAGCCATCTTGACGTATAAGTCGATCTACTTTCCTTTGGCTGCAAATTTTGATCTGAAAAATTCGACTTGCATGCCGGAAAATGAGGTAAATGTTTTCCAACATTTTTTATGGAAGTTTTTACTGCATCAATGAGTGCATCTCCATTTTTTTTCGAAATGTGTAAAACATTGTCATCTGGAAATATAGAACTGTGATTGTATATTATACCAATGTTGCTGTGTTGCAGAATTAGGTTTTGTTGTTTCTGTTGATATTTTTGTGTTTCGTCTGCTCGTTGAGTTGAATGTAATACGAGGTCTGATCAGTAAGTATCCGGATTGTTGCCATAATAACGAAGCTAAAGCACACAGTGTAAAGCTCACTAAGTTTTAATGTTTTACCTCACTTCCGCTGTTTATAGCAGTGCTTGAAAGGAACGCGTGCTTTAGCTTCGTTGCTATGGCAACAGTCTGGATACTTATTGATCAGACCACGTATGAGCTGTGCTGACGTAATATTATTCATGTTAATATTATTGTCGTTAACACTGTCAAGTTCACGAATTCTGAGATTTTGAATTCGTCCATGTCAATATTTAGTGCGAGCAAATTTTCTTAATGTTTTCTTTGTTAACCGTATACTTTCCAGTTTTAGTTCGGTGTGTGTATTTCGGTTTTAGAATAGATACACTGCGTCCCTGTGTGTCGTAAGAGACAACAAAAGAACTTGGGTGACAAGAAGGGCATTTGACCACACGATATTGTTTCAAAATTACCCTCTCCAACTCACCAAGGAAAAGTAGAACATAAAACAATAATGATGATGATGATGATGGTAGTGGTGGTGAGGATAATTTACCTTAATAACGGTTCAACTTTACAGGATAAAGACGAAGTCATTTTTAGTTCTTAAAGACAATGAAGACAACATTGTGAGTCAAAAGAGTCATCTGTCTGAATTAGTCCTTAATATAACGTAAATGTGCGAAAAAAATCTCAAATAAGTTTGTTGTAAGTTTGTAAGTAAGATGATTCCGGTGATTGTTATGTTGTCACTTACCTGCACAATGTGTGATACCATAATTTTCAAAACCTGGTCGGCATTTACAATGGAAACTTCCAGGTGTGTTAATACAAATATGATCACATGTAGACGGTATTGAACATTCGTCTATATCTGGATAGAAATAGAAGCAATGACTTAATTCTTCTAATATAACTGTTAACCATTCATGAAAATATGCATATAACTAGAAAAAGAACAGCATAACAATACACAACACAATTGTTGTTGGCACTCTGTCGCTTACAACGTCGAGGGTTCCAGTTGATCCGATCAACGGAACAGCCTGCTCGTGAAATTAACGTGCAAGTAACTGAGCACTCCACAGACACATGTACCTTTAACGCAGTTCTCGGGGATATTCAGCGTGACACAGTGTGACAAAGCTGACCCTTTGAATTACAGGTACAAGAGAAACAGGAAGTAAGAGTGAGAGAGAGTTGGGGCGAAAGAGTACAGTAGGGTTCGCCACCATCCCCTGCCAGAGTCTCGTGGAGCTTTAGGTGTTTTCGCTCAATAAACACTCACAACGTCCGGTCTGGGAATCGAAACCGCGATCCTATGACCGCGAATCCGCTGCCCTAACCACTGGGCCAATGCGCCTCCACACACAACAGAATACACACATGACTAGAACAAGAACAATATAGAAACAAGCCAAAAAGAGAAGAGGGTTAGAAAAGATAAAAGCAGCTAGAAGAAGGACAGATGAAACAAAATGAAAGTTATACAAAATAAGTTGCAGAAGAGGCAAAGAACACAGGTAGAAAGTGGTATAAAAGAAAACCTTGTTTTTGTGTGTCTGTGCACTTGGAACTAGGGTATAGAGACTCTGTTATTATCCCGAGCTTGTTTGATTACTGTGATAACTATCGGAACGGGACAGGGCACGTGTGAGGAAGAAGTAGCACATTTAATCAGGTTTGGAAAGAAAATCCATATCCTTATTGCATGATTAATGTAGTCGAAGAAATTATTGGAGTAGGATGGTAGCTCAACATGTAGCTTGAGCACATATCGCATCTTGTGCTTCTACATTTTGTTTTCTTTCTAAATAGTGCACATTCGATCATTATGGTCACCCCGTTGTCTGAGCCTGTAATTATCCCGTTGAATTCATCTTCAGCTGTCTATTTGTATCTATGCTTGTTTATTCATGTACGTATAAATGAAAGTATGTGAGTTTGTGTGTGTGTGTGTGTGTGTGTGTGAGTATATACTAGATAATGTTTGCGTTTCTTTCTTACCTGTGCATGTTTTCAGATCACTTAGAGTTTTGAATCCTTTAGGACATGTACATTCGTAGCTGCCGTGGGTGTTGACACAATTGTCACTACAACCTCCACCTCCATCTGCACATTCATCAATATCTGAGAATAATAATAATAATAATAATAATAATAATAATAATAATGATAATAATAATAATAATAATGATGATGATGGTTTCTTTTATTTGTCACCAGGGCGAAGGATGAGGGGACAATACAAAGACAGACATAAAATGTGGGGGTTTACATATAATGGGAATGATAGGAAAAGGAAGTATACACAGTATACATTAAAAGAAGTGAAGTATACATAGTATACAGAAATATGTAAAAAAAAATTGTGATGGGGTCCTCCTGATGTAGGGGGACCTCTAGGAATGATCGAGAAACTCCATCATCCAAGATTACCTGGATACTTCGGACGAATACCTTTTCCAACACCTTTCCTATACTGAGAGTGGTACCATCCATCTAACCATTTTCGCAACTTTCACCCACCTTTTCATAAATTCACTCAAGGACAGCACCTCCCTCACCACCCTCACTTTCCTTTTCAAGTGAAACTTAAAAAAAGAGGATGAGAGCTTAACCAAAGAGGAATGTTTTTGTTCTCATTCCTTTCAGCCTCGTCCACCAGATAACCCCTTTCGTCACAACTACCAGGCAAAGGAAAATTACCTTATCTACCCGATTAAAGGAGGGCGGCGGAGCAATCGTCACT
>NC_068985.1:51947392-51954614 GCF_001194135.2 Octopus bimaculoides
TATTGTATGTGTATGTATATATGTTATATGTATATGTATATATATATATGTATATATGTACATATATATATTGTATGTGTATGTATATATGTTATATGTATATGTATATATATATATGTATATATGTGTGTGCATATCAACATGCACACACACGCGCAAGCACATACACACACATATATATATATATATATATGGACAGACACATATTTACGTCTATATGTATATGTGTATGTATACAATGTATATATACTTGTATATACACACACGCACTCACACACACACGCACACACACAGAGACTTATGTGTGATTGAAAAGGAGAGGGACAACGAAACAGAGACAGAGGAAGTAATCTCTGTTTTTCTGTTGTAGGAAGACAGTCCAAATGCCAGTGTGAATAGCAAGTGCACCAGACTTAAGCTGGAAGCAATTTCAAACGAAAATATTTGCTAATTTCAACGCTTCATTCGAGCGTCTTTACTGTTACTGTTAAAATTAAATTCACCCAATAATCTTGATGACAAATATGAGTTTGAATTAATTAATAACTTAAAATAACGACTCAGTAATTAGTTAAATTTGTCAAGTTTAATTTGTGAAGTTTCCACATAACAACTAATTTCAATCTCATTTAAAAAAAATGATTGTTGTAAATGCATGAATGAAATCGTCCCGTTAGCGGTTCACCAACTAATGAATTATCATTGTCTTAGGAACAAAGACGTGACTCGTAACCATAGCTTGAGTAATAGTCCTTTCTACTAAAGGCACAATGCCTGAAATTTGGGAATAGTCGATTACATAAATCCCAGTACTCAACTGGTACTTATTTTATCGACCCCGAAAGGATGAAAGGCAATGTCAATCTCAGCGGAATTTGAACTCAGAACATGAAGTCAGACGAAATACCGCTAAGCATTTCGCCCGACGGGATCTTTTCAATTTGGCTGTCAATTTTCGAAAATTCAAAGTTTATAGAAAATTTTAAAATTTGGTAGTTTCCCAAGCTGAATCTCAGGAGATATTTCACCTTTTCTAGAAATTAAAAAGAAAAGTTATAGAGGTTTAAAGTTTGATCAGTTTCACCCAATCAGAAAACAGGATTTGGAAGCTGCCATTTTGTGTGTAACAGCACTTGTCAACTGTAAACAAATAAAATACTGGCGGAAATCTGCTTTATGAACGCTATATAAACCCTCATAACTTTTTTATTTTTTGGAATTTTCAGAAAAAAATTGTGAATTTGTAGTCTACGCACGGAATTAATAGGATTATGCAAAACCCGAAACAAAAAATTCTGTGGTGTGTGATTTAAGGTCTATTTAGCCGTTATTTTTAGCACATCCACCACCACTACCACCTCAATGAGTAGAATATATTTGTCAACACGTACTTTCTCGTAGACAAAAGAGTTCTCATGCTTGGCTTGTTACTATGAAAACGGGCATGAATATGTCTGTGGCTTACGATTGGCTAAAATTACTCCAAATTTGCAAACTTTAAAAGCTATAAACTTTTTATTTATTGGTTTATGGTGAAAATGAATTTCATGGCGTTGATTAGCATATACGCCGAATATGAAATCACTTCGAGCAGGAATTGAAGAGATTGAAAATTGGCAGCCAAACAGAAAAGATCAGCCCCGCGTGCTAACGATTCTGCCAGCTTGCTGCCTTCGTATAATATCAGTGACTGTAGCAAACTAGTAAAAAGTGAGCTGAGTGGTTTTTAAAAAACCTTTTTAATATTAACCGACCTGTAACCATTCCTGTTTCTATGACACCAACTTCCTCTTTTAAAGTGATTTAAACACCTTTCATAAAAATTTTAAAATGATGTAGATTAAAAACCTTTCAAGGTACGTTCTAGATACCAGCTTAATAATGACAAAGTTACTTTACTAAATTCTTCCTTATTTTACAAATTGACTGACAGTAACCCTTTAGCCTTCCTTTACTCTATCAAATGTAATGCTTATTTATTCATGTTGTTTTGAATTATTCATTCATTATCTTGTAGTCTGAAGATTTCAATGATGTGATTGCTTATTTTCAGAATAACGTTGTAGGTTAGGTGGGAGAGGCCAAATCTGGCTACTTTGAACATAAAACAAATAAAATATTTGAGCCGGATATGGCTGATTTAAATGCCAAACAGTTAAGGCAATATATTTCAAGAGAAATATGGTAACAAAAGAGTTAAAGTAATCTAAATTTAAACCTAGCATTACAATTTTAAGTTATGTTCTAAATAATGCACCCTTTTAAAGCCTAGCCAGGTTCATGGGCCCGGTTTCCCGGTTTCAATGGCGCATGTGTTCCCCGCTGGACAGGACGCCAGTCCATCGCAGCGTTACTCATTTTTGCCAGCTGAGTGGACTGGAGCAACGTGAAATGAAGTGTTTTGCTCAAGAACACAACGCGTCGTCCGGTCCAGGAATCGAAACCACAATCTTACGATCATGGTGCTGACACCCTAACCACTAGATCACGCACCTCCACTATGTTCTAAATACCAACTTCCAAATGACATAGTAATTTCATTAAGTTATTCAATATTTTACAAATAAATTTAAATTATGGAAGTATATTTAAACTGAAACATAGTAACAAAAGAGTTCATTTGCTCGTATTTACTTTCCATGTTGTTTTACTCTCGCTGTCGCTATTTTTAAGACAAAAAACATCGTGGAATTAAGTTCATTTGTGACTCAAGTCTATGCCTCGATTTCTAGTCGTTAATTTTACGTCGGGATAAAAACTTTGGGACAAATAGGCCAACAGCTGGAATTCAGATTGGAGCTGAAACAAAAGTATGATTACATTACAGAATTAATTCCCACCCGTCTTTAACCTCCGATCAAACATCACTGGGGCATATAGTCATTATAGACGTATTGTAGTCATACTATTTAGCTCTGTTTAGTTTTGGGGCCGCAACCCCAGTTAGTCCTCCACAAGAACTAGCTCAAAAGTCGGAGTGCGGCTTTTAAGCTTATGTTTAGTAAGGTTGTGATACGGGTTTACCTGGGGCATATATGTTCATTTATAAAAATTCTTAATCACTAAATCACTAACCTAAACAGCTCTTCTTGTCTGTATGTAACTTGTAACCACTGGGGCACGTACATTTCGGCCCTGTTTTCGTATCGATACATTGCTTCTGGCAGCCTCCTTTGTTCACTTTACAGGACGCTGAAACAAAAGAACAAAACAAAACAATATATTTTATATATACAACAAAACAATATACTTTACAAATACAACACCCTCTAATATATTCTACAATAATACATAATCAGATCCATAGAAATAGTATTTCTTTGTGTACAACTGTAGGCGTGGCTGTGTGGTAAGAAGCCTGCTTCCCAATTGTGTGGTCATGGGTTCAGTCTCATTATGCGGCACCTTGGGCAAGTGTCTTCAACTACAGCCCTGGTTCAACCGAAGCCTTGTGAGTGAATTTTGGTTGACAGAGACTGAAAGAAGTCCTGCGTGTATGTGTGTGTGTGTGTGTTCGTGTCTGTGTTTATCTCTCACCACGCTTGACAACTGGTGTTGGTGTGCTTACGCCCCCGAAATAAGCGGTTCGGTAAAAAGACACTGACACAATAAGTACGAGGTTTGGAAATAGGTACTGCGGCTGATTTAAAGAAAAAAAAACCTCCAAAGAATAAAAGAATAACAGAATAGAGGATATTCAAATAATAATAACGATCCATGAGGTTCACGCAGAACAACGAGGAACTAAACGATAGCCTATCAGTTTATGAATAAGAACGTGAATATCTGACTACTGTTGATTTTTACCATTGGAGAACATATCCTACCTTAGAGGATGTGGGTTCGTAACACACATGATTGAACAGCAATCATGTGTGTTTCACGCTCGAATCTGCTAGAACATCTTTCCTTTTATCTTTTTCTTGTTTCAGTCATTGGATTGCAGCCATGCTGAAACACTACCTTAGATGATTTAATCGAACAAATCAATTCCAGTATTTATTTATCTAATTTTGTTTTAGAGTCTGATACTTATTTTTTCTGTTTTTAAA
Source organism: Octopus bimaculoides (assembly GCF_001194135.2). Classification (NCBI taxonomy): domain Eukaryota; kingdom Metazoa; phylum Mollusca; class Cephalopoda; order Octopoda; family Octopodidae; genus Octopus; species Octopus bimaculoides. Next base: position 51,951,445 of record NC_068985.1, read on the forward strand.
GTTTAATACTGATTCTTATAACCGTTAAGTAACCGAGACGTAAACAAACACCGGTTGTTAAGTAGTGTGGGGACAAACACTAAGGCGCACGCCCTGCCTCCTCATGACGGGCTTCCACTGTTTTTGTCAACCAAATTCACTTTCAAGGTGTTAGATTTCCCAGGGGTTATAGCAGAAGATACTGTCCAAGAGTGAACCTGAAATTACATAACTACAAAAGAAATTTCTTAACCACTCAGTGAAGGCCTTTTGTGCGAAAGAAGTTGTGGCCTTGTGCCCTCGGAATAGAAATCCTACTCGCCCTTTTTATCATCATTATTATTATTATTATTATTATTATTATTATTATTATTATTATTATTGTTGTTGTTGTTGTTGGTGTTGTTGTTATTATTATTATTATTATTATTATTATTATTATTATTATTATTATTATTATTATTATTATTATTATTATCATTGCCTTTGCACAGCTTCTAATGCTGGAGATGTACTACAGTGTCAGCTGTTCACTACCAGTGAAATAAGGTAACAACACTTATTTTTCGAGCACCTTCCGGAGTATTCGAGCGTTTCAAAGCAGTGCTGTTTTCTGCAAGTGCTCTACCCTTATTGCATCCCCTATTTGTTCCGCGTACTTCTCGAGATTTTTGTTCACAATTATTGGTACTACTGCTACCTTTTTCATCGACCACAACTGCTTAACTTCCCAAGCTAACCTGTCATATCTCTCAACTTTTCTTTCTTCCTTATCGCATACCTTGTTGTTAGCTGGGCATGCTATATCTATGGTCCAGCATAGTTTTTTTCTTTCTCAATTAAGACTATATCTGGCTTCCTATTCTCTATTTCATGGTCGCACTGAATCATAAAATTCCATAGGATCTTTGCATTTCTATTTTTGACGATGCCTTCAGGTTTGTGGTCGTATCAACTTTTTGCTCTGTCAAGTCCATACTTGTTGCAAAGTGTCCAATGGACAAGCCTGGCTATATTGTCGTGGCATCTCTGATATTCCTTCTGGGTTAGTAGCATACATTGGCTAGTAATATGCCATGCGATTTCACCATTTTGTTCACAGATTCTGCACTTTTCACTTTCTGCTGTGTTGTCTATTCTGTATTTTATGTAGTTTGTTCTTCGTGCTTGCTCTTGGGCAGCTCAGATTAGAGCCTCCGTTTCCGGTTTTAAATCACTTTTAGTCATTCACAGCCATCTTTTTTCTCTGTCTGTCTTATCTTCAACATCTCAATAAAATTGACCATGCATTCTTTTCTTTATCTACCTATTTTCAGTTTGATTCGTTTTCAATTTCTTGTATAGTGCTTTATCTTTGCAATCTTTCATCCTACACAACCTGACCTTCTTACTTCCAATAATAGTGGTTCTGTGGCAGTTTTTAAATACCATGTTATGTTGTTTTCTTTGCTCTTATGCTGTGTTTTCTTGGTACATACAGTCTGTTTGTGTCACTTTTTGGGTGGAGTGACCCATATCTAGTTAGTAACTTCCTTGTCTTTCTGTCTAAGCTGTTTTGTTCGTCTACTGCCCATGCGATTACCCATGCTCCATATCTGAGTGAAACTGCCCAGGTGTTGATAGCTTCGATCTTATTCCTTTCGTTTAATTTCGACTTAAGGATCAGTCTCAGTCTGCGTAAGTACTCCACCTTAAATTTTCCTGTCATTTCTTTCTCCATCAATTTATCCATTTCCAAAATCCCCAAGTACTTATAGCCCGTCTCTTCTATCTGCTTTATAACCTCCCCCGACGGTATCGTTAACCCATCCATACATTTGATTTTGCCTCTCTTCAAGACTAACACACTACACTTTCTCAGTCCGAACTCCATTCTGATATCAGCACTAAAGTTATACACCGTATCAACGAGGGAACTGACTTGGGCTTCATCTTTACCATAAAGTTTGAGGTCATCCATGAATAACAAATGGTTGTCTTTATGTTGGCGGCTTTTGAATAAATACCCAGCTTTTGCTTTCCTCAGAATCAGTGTTAGTGATATCAAGCACAGTACAAACATCAGTGGGGACAGGTAGTCCCCTTGGAAGATGCCTCTCCTAATTTCTACTATCCCTTAATTTCTTCCGTATGCTGTCAGGTCCGTCCTCCAATTCGCCATACTTTTTTCAAGCAATCGCTCAACATTTGATGCAGTACCGAATAGGTTCATACATTCCATAATCCAAGAATGTGGGATCATATCGTACGCCTTACTATAGTCGATCCATGACATGGCTAAGTTTCTTTTCTTCCTTTTGCAGTCTCTGAGTACAGTTTTGTCTGTTATTATTATTATTATTATTATTATTATTATTATTATTATTATTATCGACTTTACTTTTCATCCTTTCGCGGTCGATAGATTAAGTACCAGTTGAGTAGTGAGGTCAATATAATCGGCTATCACCCTCCCCCAAATTTCAGGCCTTATATCTATAGCAGAAAGGGTCATCATCATCATCATCATCAATAAATGAGAGAGCAGCACACACCATCAAAGTGACGCAGCAGTACAAATAACTAATCATTTGATGAGGGTACACCAGGTACCCGCATCTCACCCAGAAGTGCGTGACATGGTGACCTCTTTTGTTGTTGTTGTTGTTGTTCTGGTTGATGCTGCTTCTGTTGATGTTATCATAATTATTAAAACGTTGAGGTTGTAGAACCTTTGGCACGCCAGACAATATGCTTATCGCCATTTCGTCTGTCTTTACATTCTGAGTTCAAATTCCGACGAAGCTGACTTTACCTTTTATCCTTTCAGGGTCGATAAAATAAGCACCAGATGAGCATCAGAGGTCGACGTAATTGACTGGCTCCCTCCCTCAAAATTTCAGGCTTTGTACCTACGACAGAAGGAATTATTCATTTATTTATTTATATTCTTTTTGCTTTGTTTTTGCTTGTCCAGATAAGTCGCATTTCACAACTCTCTCTTTATTCTTTTACTTGTTTCAGTCATTTGATTGCGGCCATGCTGGGGCACCGCCTTTAGTCGAGCAAACCGATCCTAGGACTTATTTGTAAGCCTAGTACTTATTCTATCGATCTCTTTTTGCCGAACCGCTAAGTTACGGGGACGTAAGCACACCAGCATCGGTTGTCAAGCGAAGTTGGGGCGACAAACACACACACACACACACACA
>NC_068985.1:51954669-51961545 GCF_001194135.2 Octopus bimaculoides
ATATATATATATATATATATATATATACATATATACAACGGGCTTCTTTCAGTTTCCGTCTACCAAACCCACTCACAAGTCTTTATTCGTCCCGAGGCTATAGTAGAGGACACTCGCCCAAGGTGCCACGCAGTGGGACTGAACCCAGAACCATGTGGTTGGTAAGCAAGCTACTTACCACACAGTCACTCCTAACTTCAGTTTTGTTTGAGTAGTTTAGAGATTTGTTATTTTGAATTTTTTTTTTGTATATTTTGTTGCCAGAGTAACCGGGGTTATGAGGTAGGTGTGTGTGTGTGTGTGTGTGTGTGTGGAAGGGGGTGATCATTTCCTTGTCTGTCCCAGCAAGGGGCAGAGTTCGTTAAAAAAATGTCTTCTTCAATTTTGTTTTTTAAATTAATACTAAAAAACAAAAATTGCAACAGGCGTCGTGTGATGCGAAAATAAGGATGGTGAGAAGAAAGGGAAGAAACGAGGAGGAGGAGGAGGTAGAAGAAGAGGAGTAGGAGGAAGAAGAAGAGGAGGAAATAGAAAAAAGATGTTCTCAACCACCACCAAAACCACGACCACCACCACCATCACCACCATCAACACTGCTGACAGTAGTAATAATATCGACAACAGTAATCTAACCATTACCAGCGCCATCACCACCGACACCTTCGACGGTAGAAATAACAATAGTGATAATCCGACTATTGGAACGTCACCTATCACCACCGTTACTAACCACCACCACCACCACCGCTGCTGCCACCGCCACCACCACCATTACCATTGCATCATCACCTCCACTACCACCTCCACCACCTCCACCACGACCTTCACCAACATCACCACCACTGTTACCACTGCCATCATCATCATCATCATCATCAGTTTTCCTCTGCCTGATGGCTATGTCAAAAGAAGGATTGAAAAGATAGAAGATAGACACTTTTAACGGTTTGGAGGAGGGATGAATCCTGGAAGTACTGCAATACCAGATGAACCCGTGGCATAGGCGGAGCAAGCCCCTAACTCATCGCTCGCTCTAAAAATTAGTTTAATATTGATGGCTTTATATAGGGACCGTATCAGATATTAAGCCAAGAACAGATACTACACTTTGGTCTTAGCCAAAAGGCCGAGAAGACGCTTTCTTTTCCATTAAGGCCTCATCAATTCCTTCAAGCACAATCTACATAGTACTAAATGGTTCTACGTTGCAAGACGTAAAACATATAGCCAGTAATAGGTCAACTGCTTTTGCTAGCCACGGTAAATGTCCGGTTTCGATGGTGGGTCTTTGATTGTCTATATAGATATATAGCTGATCACTTATAAGGACATATCTTCTATGTTTACTAGTTTATACACACACACACACACACACACACACACACACACACACACACACACACACATATATATATATATACATGTATAGGGCGGGATTCTGCATCGTTTCTGATTTACCAAATTTCCCGCACACGACATCGGTCAACCTAACCCTACGGTTGAAGGCATACGTAATTGGTGCCACCAGAGGTATCGAACTATGTATATGTTAAGTGAACTTCTTAATCACTCGTCCACATCCCTTGCATTTCCACAGATTACCTTTTAACCGTGTTACTAAAATTTCTGAGTTTAAAGAAAGACCATTTTGTGTCTTGTGAAAATCTTATGTGAATCTCTAATTAACAAAAGAAGTTCATTATATTGCAATCCATCTTTTTGTTGCTGTTTTAAATGTTATAACTATCTAAGCAGTAACATTATTCTAAGCTATTTTATATCAGTTACATGTTTTACTTCAAAATCTTTTTACGTCAAAATCATTTACGTTTAAGTAGCTACTTATTATGTAATAAATCATGGTTACTAAATTTATTAAATTAGAAACCAGTTGAATATAATTTTTCAACACTCTGGTACGTGCTGCAGCAAGAAAACAGCGCAAGTTAGTTAATAAACGATGTAAAAATTCCTAAATAACGATTCTTTAATAAGTCTTCTGAATTTGAGACAAGTATATTAATAATAAAAGCTTTCTGTCTAATCCTTTTGTCAAACTAAAAATTTAAATGTAATGAACACACCACTATCAGTTACTTAGGGCTTATAGAATAACGTCCAACACTGTAAACAACTAAGCGTATTTATTTATTACATACAATTATTTAATTGTAAGTGGAGAGCTAGTAAAATTGGTTGCTCGTCGGACCAAATGCTTAGCCGCATTTCTTCCGACACATTATGTTGAGAGCTGAGTCAACTCTGCTTTCCATCCTTTTGGGGGTCATTAAAATAAAGTATCAGTGAAGTACTGAGTCGTTGTGACTGACTATTTCCTTCCTTAGATTTCAAAGTTTGTGCCTATATAAGAAAGTATTTGTTGTATGCTATTACATAACTGTAAGGAGACGAGCAGGCAGAACTGTTTACGAGTCGAACAAAATGCTTAGCGGCATTACTTCTGGCTCTTTATCTTCTGAGTTCAAATCTCACCGAAACCAAATTTACCTTTCATCCATTCTGGGTCGATAAAATAAAGTACTAGTCAAGTATATGGGTGGATGTAACCAACTTGCAACGGACCGGTGTCCCGTTTAGGGATATGGCTGTGAACGCGCTCACTCATACGAAAATGGAAACCTAGTACTTGGCATTTTGAGTCCAAAGGCTCAGGAAAAAACATGCAATTTCAGAAACCGACGCTTTAACCCTTTGGAGGCGATTCCCACATATAAAATTCAGAGCCTTTAAGCGCAGACAATATATTTATCCGTAGATAAATAAGTAAAATATGTGAAAAAAAAAAAAAAAGGGATAGCAAACTGGCTAAGTCATTAAAGTGTTGGATAGAATACGTCCTGGTACTTGTGAATCCCTGCGGTCTGAGTTCAGATCCCGCCGAGGCCAACTTTTAGGGAGCCGATAACAAAGTACAAATCCAGGGTATTGAACTCGAGAGAGACGCCTTGTGATATCTGTTTGTAACGGCACTGATGCTAAGCTGCATTGGCCAAAACATCACTGGCATGGAGAGTGTAGAGACTTGCATGCATAGGTAACGGTCAGTCTTCAAAAACGTATCGTACTTAGGCCTACATATACATGCAGATGTAGGGTTAACCTCACCCGAAAAAATGCGCTATACATCAAAAGGTGAACTAATATCTCAGAAACTCTGCAACACGGAGACATTGTATTGTTTTTAATCCAGAAAATGACAGAAAATAGAAGTAGATTCAATCATTTATGCTGTACTTAACACTCTTATGAATATATCACAAAATCTTAGTTAAATGATTGTTGTCTTGGCTGTCACCCATATTCTCGATTGATAGTAATGATAATAAACGTATTGTTGTAGAGAAACCTCTCACGCTAGCTGACAAAATTTCGCTTGCATCCAAAGTTGAAATCGTCTGCTGGTTAATTAATGCATAATAGCATTTTACTTAATATTGTTTAGTGTAATTGTGTGCATATGTAAAAAAAAAATTGTACAATTAGCGTTGTAATTTATTTTTCCTCACAGGTTCCTTTGCATTTACAATTCCCTGCTGTAGTGGAAATGTTCATTTAGTTGACACGTTAAATAACTTGGACGGATCGATATTGTGGGAGGTTCAGTAAGACACTGTTGTAAACAGCCACCACATTATGGCTAACTCTGTGCAGAATCAAAGCTGAAAGATTTCCAGTAACATCCTCTACTTGTCTTCATCACTTCTTTCTTTGTCGCCTTAGAACTTATTAAGGAAGTGTGATGGTGCTGGTATTTTGGCTTGTTGGTCAATCTGCTCGATGAATATTACGATAGAGGTATGGTTTGGCAGAGCCAATCACACTCTCTCGCCCATCAAACTTGTTTTCTTTTGGTGTAACAAGTACCATGAGCCCAAGCGTTATCATCAAGTTGCAGGATTTGTATAGAGTTACCTTCTCTTAGACGAGCAGTTAAAAACCTAAAATGCCTCATCTGTTCTGTATCTGCTGGAATGTCTGTGAGTGATCTTGTTTTGGAGGCATATAAAATGTAAAACAAAATAGTCATCTTCCAAACTAGTTTTTACTTACCTATACAAGACTTCTTATCTCCTCCAAGATTATATTTTGACACACATCTGCATTCCGGTCCTAATTCGGCATCTTTGCATCGGTGTTGGCAACCACCATTTCCCTTCGCACAGGTTACTATTAAATAAAATAGATACAAAAACAATACGGTGCATAACTGTGTGATTAATTCATTGACAAAACTGGTTTAAAAACACATTTTGAAAAGCCAAAGCACTATTTACAGATGTTTAAGAAAATTAGCAACAATTATAACAACAAACATATTAGCAACGGATTCATGTTTAACCACACCACTAATTCGATTGTTCTACGACTGATTCTGAAGTCTATAACAGCCATGCGTAAGTTTTCATGTACCCTATTTACAACCAGGTGGACTGGTCTATTGAAAGTTAACTGCTAATGTGGAGGACACGGTGCAGCGCTGGTTATTAGAACTAATATAATCTACTTTGGTCCGAAGGTTGGCACTACAGAAAATAACCAACAGAGTCTCTCTCTCTCTCTCTCTCTCTCTCTCTCTCTCTCTCTCTCTATGTATCTATGTATGTGCACACACACAGACACAGAAACACACGCACACAACGATATAATGGAATGGCTGAAAATGAATTTGTAAATAGTTTCAGAATGTATTATAGTAAGTGTTAAGGCGGCGAGCTGGCAGGATCGTTAGTGCTTCGGACATAGTGCTTAGCGGAATACGAGTTCAAATGCTGACGAGGTCGAATTTGCTTGTTAATCATACGGGACCGATAAAATAAGTACTTATTATGCACTGGGGCCAGTGTAATCGACTTAACCTTCCCCCAAAATGGCTGGCCTCGTGGCAAAATTTGAAGCAATTTTAGTGTGTTTATTACACCTGGTCATAATAACTAGCATAGTGTACCATGCACCAGTGATCGGGTCAACGGGTCAACAGAACATATTCTGTAATTGATTAAGGATTATTTGCGTCGTTTCTTCTTCACATAATATATCACACATACAAACATACATATATGCAAACATATGTACACCCTCACATACATTCATGCATACATACATACATACATACATACATACATATCTACGTACTTTCATACACAGTGATTGCCACTTCTTTACAGAAGCAAGCCAACTCTTCAATTGGTCATGATATATTATAGGACAAATACATCCGGTTTTGGTCAAACAGAACCTATTATAGACGTTAGAGATGTTTTCAGGTAGAAAAGTTTCTAGGATTGAAGTAAAATCCTGTTTAAGAAGAGCTCGTCTCAAGATGAAGCAGTCGATGCACCGTGTTTACAATCATCGCAGATTATTTCTTTCCAAGTCGATCGATTTTCTGTCCCCTCCCAGTCTTCAATAATCACAGCAATAACCTTACACCTATATACTTACATTTATACATAAACATATGACTATCCAATTTGTGTTGCTTAAATTCCAATGAAAGAGCCTTGAAAACTGATTCTTTTCTTATTCATTGGTACTTCAAAAAAAAAAAGCCAAAAGAACATACGAAAACATATTACACTTGACCTAATTTAAAACAGCCGTTATAGTACTTTATGGGATAAAGCTCTCGTCTACTCGGTATGATTACTAAAGATTATTGAACGAGTTCAAATTCCGCCGAGGTCGATTTTGCCTTTCATCCTTTCGGGGTCGATAAATTAAGTACCAGTTACGCACTGGGGTCAATGTAATCGACTTAATCCCTTTGCCTGTCCTTGTTTGTCTCCTCTATGTTTAGCCCCTTGTGGGCAATAAAGAAATAAGAAACGTTATCACGCGGGCGGAATGCTTAGCGGTATTTCGTCTGCCGCTACATTCTGAGTTCAAATTCCGCCGAGGTCGACTTTGCCTTTCATCCTTTCGGGGTCGATAAATTAAGTACCAGTTACACACTGGTGTCGATGTAATTGACTTAATCCATTTGTCTGTCCTTGTTTGTCCCCTCTATGTTTAGCCCCTTGTGGGTCATAAAGAAATAGGAATACTTAGCGGTATTTCGTCTGTCTTTACGTTCTGAGTTCAAATTCCACCGGGGCCTTTCATCATTTCGGGTTCGATAAATAAAGCACCAGTTGCGTATTGGAGTCGATCTAATCGACTAGCCCCCTCCCCCAAAATTTAGGGTCTTGTGTCTTGAGTAGAAAGAAATATGTACTACTAAAAACTGTTGAGTGGCCTTTTATTTAATGTTAAATTGTTTTAATATGTTACTTTGCATAAAATCAAACATTAACATACACACATGCGCACGCACATATACATACGTGTCTATATCTATCTATCTATCTATCTATCTATCTATCTATCTATCTATCTATCTATCTGTCTGTCTGTCTGTCTGTCTGTCTGTCTGTCTGTTTGTCTGTCTGTCTGTCTGTACAAGCAGTAATAGGTGTAAAGAATAGATTTAGATGGAACGTTGCATATACAAATGGCATAATGAATCAAGTCTTGTTTTTATAGGTGCATCGGATAATCGATGACTGATTGATATAACCATGTATATTATTATGCAATGAAGTCGAATATTGAATCGATATTATAGGTAGACAGAAAAGCAAAATAAAAAAATAAAAAAATCAACGAGCACGTATGTTGATAGCTCCGTGCAATAAACTCATAATATCCTCATTAGAAGAACCGCTTTTCTATCTTAATAACCGCTAGATGGCAATCGTTCTTAGAGCAGACTGTCTCTGCACTACCTTAACACCGATGAAGAACTTAAGTTTAAGATTAGGATTTCTCTAAGCACTATTTGGAGGATATCTATTACAATATATATATATATATATA
>NC_068985.1:51961844-51963611 GCF_001194135.2 Octopus bimaculoides
ATAGCTATATGTAGTTATATTTTACAGGTTTATTGTTTTAGCAAAGAAATCTGCAAAATATAACTCTACAGTTACACTTAATTCGCATTTTGTTTGGATTTCTGTCCCCTTGATCTTTGATTAAAGAATTTTCCTGCACGCACATACACACACACACACTGAGTGTGTGTGCATGTATTTGTGTATGTATGAATGTGTATGTGTATGTGTGTGTGTGTGTGTGTGTGTGTGTGTGTGTACATATCCACATAGCACAACATACGTAAACGCGTGTTTATTATGGAAATATGGAAATTGGCTAACAATCAAAATCCCTCTTTTTCTTTGTTTTTGCTTTGGATTCGGAGAAAAAGAAAAAAGTAAAGTAGACAGTTTTGTAGATCCAGCAACAGAAGCATCAAGTCCATTAAGAGACTGGAATCAAATTTAGTGAATTTTTATCCCTGCCATTTTTTTCCTGCCAGATGTAAAATAATATGATTAGCAGACGACATTTAAATAAACACAAGCCAGTGTTATGTATAGTCTTCTTGCAAGGTAAATTCATCAAGTAACAGATAATGTAAACGTTTATTTAATAGTCTAGAAGAATAATTTTTTTGATGAAATCTGTTTTTGGTTTACGTTAAGAAGTCTATTCACCAATGGCAAAGAATAAAAACCCCCCAAAAAACTCGTGGACACATTGAAAAGAATGTTTACTGTTTTCAAAATTTGTTCACTTGCAAATTCTGTTGAATTTTCCGTAGACGTTTTAACGTAGTTTGTTTAACATAACAATCCAATTACGAAATTGATGTCTGTGAATATATTTTTTAAAACGTAAGATTGCAAAAATATATATATACGAAGTGCGATAGAAACCCCGCGCATGTTTTATACGGAGATTCGTGTGATACTATTAAAGTTTCGAAAGTGAAAATAGTGTCTTCATGTAGCTAATATTTTAGTGTTTTTGTTCAGTTACCATGATGGATTAGGTCGGTGGATTGGTACACACCGTGCTTTTAAAGATTATATGCTTATTAACTATGGTGAATCTGAAAATGTTTATTGTACCCTGTATATTAGTTTGCATATACTTACGTGTATATAAATCTATTTGTTTCAGTCATTAATCTGCGGCCATGCTGGGGCACCATTTTAAAGAATTATTTAGTCGAACGAATTGACCCCATTATTTACTCTTTTTTAAAGCCTGGTACTTATTCGATCGGTGTCTTTCGCTGAACCGCTATGTTACGGCGAAGAAAATACACCAGCAGTGGTTGTCAAGCAGTGGTCGAGGACAAACATAGACACAAAGACACACACACACACGCCGCACATACGACGGGCTTCTTTTAGTTTCCGTCTGGCAAATCCACTCATATGGCTCTGGTCGACTCGATACAATAATAGAAGACACTTGTCCAAGGTGCCACGCAGTGGGACTGGACCCGGAACAATGTGGTCGGGAAGCAAACTTCTCCCCATGCAGCCACGCCTGCACCTAAAATAAGCAAGATATTTGAATGCGTATCAAACACACACACACGCGCGCACAAACACACACACAGACACTGGTACAGACAGACAGACAGACAGACACGCACGCACGCACGCACACACACACACACACGCACACAGGTATTTGCGATAGAAGCAGTATTAGTCCAAAATAGTATTCTATTCTTACTTAACTTGGATATACTGTAGAAAATTTAAAAAACTGCGATATCCGTATCCTGACAGCATCTTTTATACGTAGGTATATGTCACATATAC
>NC_068985.1:51965498-51968116 GCF_001194135.2 Octopus bimaculoides
ATATATATATATATATATATATATATATATATATATATATATATATGTGCGTGTGTGTGTGTGTGTGTTTGTGTGTGTATGTGTGCTTGTGTGTATGTATGTGTGTATGTGTATTAGGCGGGAGTGAGGTGTCCTTAAATTAGAGATCCGGCCGAATATTTGAGAAAGAGCTTACACTAAAGTTAGAGTGTAGAGAGCCAGAGCAAAAGCCACAATGCAATCTAATCGACGATCTAACAATTCTATCAATCGCTTTTCTCTCCTTTCCTCTCTCTCTCTCTTCCTCTCTATCCTTTCTCTCTCTCCCCCTCTTTCTTACGTGACATGTACATCCCTGTTCAAACTTCTGCGACAATTGCAATCAGGAAAAATACTTCGTCGTCAAAAGAACAGTCACATTCAGCATAAGATCAGAGTTAATTTGTAAGTGACATCACAAAAACTGAGCGCAACTAATCTAAAAGTTAAAGGAAAACTTTACTGAGAATACAAAATAGGATATAATAGACTGAGGACCATCATCCATAAATGGCTCAGGAATCTTCCTTTATCTACCACATGATATCACAAAATATCATAAAACACACACTAAAGAAGATAAATGAGATAATGTCACCATGCAAACATCAAAGAAAATTCATCTAAGAGCATACTTCTAAATATAAACAAATTTAAAACAGACCTTTGCCAAAGCACACAGTATCTATTAATACAGCAGATAAAAAATAGACGTCTTAAACACATATACACACACGAATACAAACTCACTGAAATAATTACAATGCTCTCCAGTGAATTAAGCAAACAAAATCTTTTATTCGTTTGATAGAGAATTTCAATAAATCACACCGGACTTTCTTCTTGCGCCTGCAGAGTATCTCAACAGGCATGATAGAGCTGCACAATGTGATCTCAAGTTTTAAAACAAACACATAATTTTCTTATGGTTTCTTAAACATTCTCTAGAACAACACTATGTACAAAACCAAATATATGGCACCCTAGGCATAACACCAACATGAACTTCTAACTTGTTGTCTCTTGAGGTCTCTGGGTGAGAATTGGAGCCAACTTGTACAAATGTAAAGCAAAAGTCAAACATAAAATAATAATAATAAGCGTAAAGCTTATAAGCGATCACCATGCATTGGTTAAAGAAAGTCGTTTAATACTGCGGCATATGAGCTCTCGACCGGAAAAAGTGGGTGGTTTTTTCTGTCAAGGACATATATACCCTAATATTAGACTATTTTCTTTAGTCAATACACGGTGAAGGCTTACAAGTTTTAAGCTTATAATTATTATTATCATTTACAGAATTGTTACTCGTCATCGTTTCTCCATTTAACACACACACACACGTGTGTGTGTGTATGTGTGTGTGTACCTTTATATGTAGATACATATATAAATACACACACACATTATGTTAAAAATTACAAAAAGTCTTCTGAAAGACATCTTCCCTGGGTTTCCTGGCCGAAATAATAATTTATTTTATCATTTATATTACTTTTCAAGCTGGTAAAAACAAGGCGGTTTAGAAACTGCGTTCGATGTAATTGAGTTTTGAATGAGCACGCGTCTTCAGAAAAAAGACAGAGAGCAATGGTCTTGTTATTTTTACCAGCTTGATATATATAGCAAAATAAATTGATATTTTTTCCAGAAACCCCGGCTAGCTGTATTTCACATGACTTTTTGTGGTTCTTATTATATTAATTTATTTACTCTCTTAACTGATCGAGTGCCGTGCTACTTGTTGAACTTCATACCATACACACACACACACACACACACACACACATTATTGCCCATGTATCGAATCAAATGATTTCTGTTTGTTTTCGTTATCTGAATTTTCTTATTATTCTAAATCATTCCTTAGATTTTGCTCCGAGATCGGAGGCATAAAACCCAGAGTTAAGAAATTTGAATTTCAAGCTTCAATAAAAATATTTTGAAACTCTACAGTTAGTATAAATTCTATTACCATTTTCCTTCTTGTTTATACTGAAAGTCTTAACACGCAACCAGTGACCAGATAAGCTGCGACAATCTTGTCACTGCGTGCGCCACTCTGGACTAGAAGAATCCGAATTAGTCTTGTGGAACCCACTTCATGGTGATGTAAGAAGAGGAAAACTTCGTCACACTTACATCGACAACTTGATTGAAGACACTGGCCTGGATTGTATCCAGGACCTCGATGCAATGATGTTGTACCAAGAAGTGTGTGGCAGGTGGACTTTGATGCTGAGGCTCGAGTTGGAACCCGGTCATAATAATAATAATAATAATAATAATAATAATAATAATAATAATAATAATAATAATAATAATGATTAGCACACAAAACACTAAATATTTATTTATATATGCATGTATATATTTATGCCTGTATGTGCGTATGTGGTGTGTGCATTTGCATACTTTATGTTGCAGTCATTAGTGAAGTTAATATTAACAAGTATCTAATAGTAGTAAGCGAGTTAACTTTGTTAATGCTTTCTGTTGGCCATGTGTTGGCTCTTTATTCGTTATGTTTATGCAGAAAAGTGTACTTTCAGAGCCAAATCTCGTGTAACTATTTTTCGTTTCATATATATATATATATA
>NC_068985.1:51969531-51972413 GCF_001194135.2 Octopus bimaculoides
ATACATACATACATACACTCATGCACACACATGTATATATAACTATGAGTATATATATAATATAACATTATATTTATATATTTATATAAGCCCACGCACTTATATGTACATGCACGCATACGTACCTACAAATACAAGTCTGTTTGGAAATTCCTTTTTTTGAGCAGGCTGAGATTCTAATTACAACTATCATCCCTTAGCCACTCATACTTTACCAACTGGAGAGCTTAATTGAGCGATTAATAAAACAGTCGATTAGTTAATTGGATAAATGGTTAAGCAATTGACTAATGATAATGAAACAAGTGAAATAGAACTACTGCATAATGAAGACAGTGACCTGGCAGAATCGTTACAACACGTACAAGGTGCTCGGCGGCAGTTCTCTCGGCTGTACGCCCTGAGTTCAAATTTCGCCGAAGCTGACTTTACCGTTAATCCTTTCGAGATCAATGAAATAAGTACCAGCGGAACACTGGCGTTGATGTGATCGACTTACTCATTCTCTCAAGAATTTCAGGCCTTGTACCTATTGTAGTGAGTAGAAAGAGCTATTGGTATAATGACATCGAGATAAGACAAAAGATATATTGTGTTTGTAGCTTATTTCGAATAAGGTATATTACAGATGTTTCACCGAGGCCTATTTGCTAATTCATCGACATTGATCTCGTACAACTGTTCATTACTTCACTGATTTATTCTGGTTAGATTTTAAAAATACATTATAGTAATATAACTCACCTGTGCAAGTTCGTCCATCAGGGCTGAGGTAATATCCAGGCCTGCATAAGCACACATAACTCCCCTGGGTATTGATACAGAGCTGGTCACAAAGACGTTGGCTCTGTTTGCATTCATCGATGTCTAAAGTTGACAAGAGAGACATTCAATACTCCAACGACATTAACAATGTTAAAAGAAGTGCAGAACTACATTACATTAGACGCTTTAAAGACATGGGACTTATAGACTCAGGGGTGATTATGTGGACCAGGAGGTCGCTTTGTAACTAAATTGTTCAGGTGCTTGATCCACTGCGAATTAATGACCAATTCCAGAGTATTACAGGTGTTTCAAACACTGGACTATAATCACACGTGGCACTCATAGAGCTTGTGATGTGAAGTTGTGTGCCGCAGACACTTACAATGCTGGTGACAGGGACACATACAGTGTTGGTGCACGGGACATATAGTATCGGTGACGTGGAAACATTCAGTTTGATGCACTGATACATGTGTTGGTGTATATAAACATGTAGTGTCATGAACGGACAGATGTAGTGTTGGGGTACAGATACATGGGTTGGTGACGCAGATACAAGTGGTGTTAGTGACAAAGATACGTACAGTATGGGTAGTGACATGGATACATATACCGTTGGTTATAGGACACATGTAGTGTCAGTGATAGGGCATATAGAGCAGTGCTAACAATCTGAACTATATTTTTTGACTGGTTGTGTGTGTGTGTGTGTGTGTGTGTGTGTGTAGCAGCAGCCCTATCACAAATATGGGAACTGTACATCAAAGACAGCCTTTAGATTTGTTTTTCCCTTATTTAACTTTCTCAGTATAAATATACTTATACTGAGCCTGCAATCACAGGGATATGTGACTGCCATGATGTCCGATATAGTCGATAGGAGGTAGAAAGATCCAATATATAACGAGAGAAACAAGATATTAGTTGACGACCAATATTTTTCATATTTATTTTATATTTTATTTTATCATTTCAGCCATTGCAAAGGAAAATACAGTTACAAACCTTCGCAATTATGACCATCTTCTGAGAGTTGAAAACCTTCCATGCAGCTACAAGAGTAATTTCCCGGTTGGTTTTCGCACTTGTGTACACAGCCTCCGTTCTCTGTAGCACATTCGTCGACGTCTATTGGAGAAAGAGCAGTAAGAAATCCATCCGTCCCAGGATACGAATAAAACAATAAACTGGTTGTTGTTGTTGTTGTTGTTATTGGTGGAGGTGGTGATGATAATGTGGATGAGAATGATGGTGGCGAGGGCGAAGGGGATAATGATAATGATGATGATGATGGTGGTGATGATGTGGTGGTGGTAGTTATAATGATAATGGCGGTAGTGATGATGAAGGTGACGTTGGTGATGGAGGTAATGATAACGATGATGGAGATGATGATGATGATTGTTATAGTGTTGGTAGTGGTGGTAGTGGTGATAATGATGATTATGATGATGATGACGATGACGATGGGCATGATGATGATGATGATGATGATTGTTATAGTGTTGGTAGTGGTGGTAGTGGTGATAATGATGATGATGATGATGATGACGATGACGATGGGCATGATGATGATGATGATGATTGTTGTGGTGGTAGTGAGGGTG
This sequence comes from Octopus bimaculoides, assembly GCF_001194135.2. Classification (NCBI taxonomy): domain Eukaryota; kingdom Metazoa; phylum Mollusca; class Cephalopoda; order Octopoda; family Octopodidae; genus Octopus; species Octopus bimaculoides. The sequence goes on from NC_068985.1 coordinate 51,971,907, forward strand.
GTGATTGTTATGGTGATGGTGATGATGGAAATAGCAGTGATAGTAACGGAGATCTTAAAGATGATGGCGATGACGACGATAACTACGACGATGTTGATACTAGGAATAGCAGTAATGGTGGTCACGAAGATTACGACGAAGACTACGACTGCGACGATGATGATATGTAGAGGTAGGATGTAAAATGGTCAGCAAATGCTGTTGCTGTTTAGGCATTGGTCATCCCAAATTCAGCAGACCAATGATCAAATACATTTCAGCTGTGACCTATTTTTGTATATTTAGAACTAAAGTATCCATCTTCCGTTTTATAGGCGCAGGAGTGGCTGTGTGGTAAGTAGCTTGCTTACCAACCACATGGTTCCGGGTTCAGTCACACTGCGTGGCACCTTTGGCAAGTGTCTTCTACTATAGCCTCGGGCCGACCAAAGCCTTGTAAGTGGATTTGGTAGACGGAAACTGAAAGAAGCCCGTCGTATATATGTATGTATGTATATATATATATAT
>NC_068985.1:51972578-51977394 GCF_001194135.2 Octopus bimaculoides
CCCCGTAACTTAGCGGTTCGGCAAAAAGAGACCGATAGAATAAGTACTAGGCTTAGAAAGAATAAGTCCCAGGGTCGATTAGCTCGATTAAAGGCGGTGCCCCAGCATGGCCGCAGTCAAATGACTGAAACAAGTAAAAGAGTAAAAGAGTAATGGTAAAGAGCCCCTTCAGTCAAGGATGACCATGGGATTGCACCTTGAATGTTACCCTCTCAGGCACAAGTCCCGGCCAAAGTTGTTTATGGATGACCAGCAGTTGCCCATGCGTGCCAGCCTCCACTCTCCAAGCCACTGATGTTGTCCAAGGGAAAGGCAAAGGGGCCGATACAGTTTGGCACCATTGAAGTCATTACTCATTTCCACAGCTGAGTGAACTGGAGCAACGTGGAATAAAGTGTCTTGCTCAAGAACACAACACACAGTTCGGTCCAAGAATAGAACTCACTACCTCATGATTGTGAACCCTACACTAACCACTGAGCCATGCGCCTTCACTCAAAACAGAGGGTGACTTCGGCATTTTCTGAATTCTGTTAGCATAGATAGCTAAGTGCGATTCAAGGTAATCTAGTTGCTATGTCTAACAGATCGATCGACTACATCAGTGGTCTCAACCATTTTTTTTACCTAGGGACCCGTTTGTTTACTACTTTTTTTCCGGTGGATATTCCATAACCATTCGATGCTTAAAAACTAGTTTCATAGATAATTCTTTCAAAGTTCTTATTTTGTTTTCCAAACATTCACTTGTGTAGTTTGAACCATGCAAAACGTTAGAGAAAGAAACAACACTTTTCGTGCAATAAATACATCTAAAACAAAATCTACCTAAAATCCTACCTTGGATCTCAAATCTACTATTTTGCTTGCATGGACGCCTCAGACATGCCCTCCCTCTTTCTCACCCTCTTTCTCTCTTTCACTCTCCTCCCCCCCCCCTTCACTCTCACTTTCTGTCTATCTATCTGTTCTTCCCCTCTCTGTGTGTCTCTTTCTCTTTTCATTCTTTCTTTATCTACTTCCCGCTTTCTTTCTTTCTTTCTTTCTTTCTTTCTTTCTTTCTTTCTTTCTTTCTTTCTTTCTTTCTTTCTTTCTTTCTTTCTTTCTTTCTTTCTTTGTCTCTCTCTGTGTCTGTTTCTGTCTCTGTCTGTCGGTCTCCTCTCCCTCTCTCTCTCTTTCTCTCTCGGCTCGACTGTCTGTCTTTCTGTCTCTTCCCCCCCTCTCTCTCTGTCGTCTTCTCACTGTGTTTTAACTCCGGAATTACTTGGCGAGACTGAATATGGTTTTCCTATTTAACCTCATTAATTAACTCATTTACTCTATACTTATTACATAACCATTAAACCATATAATACCCCCATTATGAAGGCCCCTTTTCAAGAAAAAGCTGCCCGTCTCGTTGACTGATTACTGCTTCTGACTGGCTTGATTAGACATAAAGTCGACATTGGCTGGATATCAACCGAGCAGCGTGAAGCCAACGAACTAGATAACTGCTAAGCCAGTTTGCCCGCCTTACCATTAAGATGAGATTAACAAACAGGATAAACAAGCAGATGGAGTATAAAGACATAATTTCTGTGAAAAAAATTGGTCTCACATGTTTCGGCGGCGATGGGGGTTTACTCACCGTAGCAGATAATTCCGTTACCATAGAAACCAGATTTACATTTGCACTTGTAAGGTTTCCGTCCCGTTCTTCTTAAGTCAATGCAGATCGCATCAGTGCTGCAGTTATGCAATCCTTGACTGCACAGGTTAACTACGACAAAGAAACGAAGAAAGAAAAGAGGGAAATAATGAATAAACAAACAAGAAATATGCAGAAAAATACACCTATCTATCTATCTATCTATCTATCTATACGATAGCCTTCTTTCAGTTAGAGTTTACCAAATGCATTTACAAGGCTTCGGACACGTTCCTAAGGTACCGTTTTGTGGAACTGAACCCGAGTTTACATGACTGGAAAGTAATTTCCTTAGCCACACAACCACGCTTGCTCCTATGATACAAAGCCATCTATTCTGTGAAAACGTATCGGTATATTTTTGCTTTTCATACATATATACATAAAGTAAAATCATCCTCCACTTACACACACACACACACACACACACACACACACACACACACGCACACACACACACAAACACACACACTTTATATATATATATAAGCGTCATTATATATATATATGTGTGTGTGTGTGTGTGTGTGTGTGTGTGTGTGTGTGTATAATGCTTCAACATTTTCTTTTTGACGCATTTACCACTTTTTTCAGTAACTTTCCTCTATCTATCTATCTATCTATCTATCTATCTATCTATCTATCTATCTATCTATTACGGAATATACACACACACACACGTGCGCACACATGCACACGCACACACATATGTAGATACATATCTATGTATGTGTGTATCTTAGCGTGTATGTCTTTGTAACTGTTCCTCATACCGTTCGATAACCAGTGCTGGTTTGTTTACGTCTCAGTAACTTAGTGGTACGGTAAAAGACACCGAAAAATAAGTAGCAGACTTTAAGAAGATAATAAGTACTACGGTCGATTTGCTCAACTAAAATCCTGCTCTTTAAGGCGGTGCCCCCAAATCCCTTTTTTCGTTCCAATGATTGGTACAAAATATAAAAAATAAAATGTAAATAAAAAGAACAACAACAACAAAAAAGAAAAGAAAAAGGAAGAATGAATAATGGTTTTTATGATTCCTTTTAGATCTTAGATAATTTATAGAAATGATAAATCTTCCTCAGGACTTTAATAATACTTATATTTATTTCATCTAAACTAGGAAGTATGAAAGTCAATGCTGATCTCCATGGAATTTGAATTCAGAACGTAATCCTTCTTTGCTTTTTCAGAAAATGAAAAAATAATTTCACCATTCTATTTCTTTTTAGATTAGCAACAATTTCAGCTTAATAATAATACTTTGTTGGGTATATAAAATCGTAACTCCATGCAGGTATGATATTATCGTATGTGGGACTTGCTACACTTTTGAAAAATGTTAAACCGTTGTACTACACTTTGACAGCTTTCATATTTTGGCATCTGGAGTAGCTGGAGATACGATAGTTTGACCAAAAGAACAGGCTGTTGTAAGCAAAATGAAATATTGAAAAAAAAAAAAAATGCATGTAGCTAAATTTGGACATACGACAGTTTAACATAATAGCAAAGAGGTACCCGACGTTGCCCGGGAATAAAGTTTTTCCTTATATATTGGAAGGAAAAAGCAAAATATGTTGTATAGAAAATTGGGAAATCAATTCTGAATTCATAATACAAAATAATAATAATAATAATGATAATAATAATAATAATATTAATAATAATAATAATGATATTAATAATAGTAATAATGATAATAAACGAAAATACAAAATTTACCACTTTTATGATAGGAGATAAATTGTACTTCATATGCTGAAGGAAATTACGTAAGAGCTGGGTAAAAAACGTTCTTTGTTTTCTGGTTTGGAGCATAGACAAATAAGTCTTGCACACTATCTACCCTGGAGTAACCAACATAAAGGTGACCATGAGAAAAGCAAGCCAGTAGATTTCAAAGACTGTTCTTGATCTTTACTAATAGACATTGGAAAACAAAGTCGCACTGGGAATTGCGTTCATTTGAACTCAAATGACATGCCTGTTGTTTTGATTGGAATTCTTGGAATGAAAGACTCTTCCTCAGAGGCACATTCATTGATGATCGTAACTTCTGTCACATTAGGTGGTAATGTCTTCATAATCAACCTTGTCCCACTGCATAATATAAGAGGATCTGAATTTCTTAGAAGCATTATTGTAACTTCTACCTTCAGAAAAAGTTTATGTGGAAGACTTCCAGGTGGCTCAAAAGAAATAAGGAACTCTGCTGGGTAATGGACAGCTTGATTTTCACCAAGGACTGAATCAACTGATTTGTACTTATTAATGACTGTTGGAATATTATTCATTAATTCATGGTTAATCTTTGCTACTGTCTTATTTTTTGGAGCAAGAATTGCCTTTTCACACAACCATTTATGTGAATTATAATTATTACTAAAGTCTGGAAATACCCTGTTCTTCAATTCAGCTGGGGAATTCACCGTGATGGCAATAGGAGCCAAACTGATCTTACCTTTCCTATCAAACGGTACTTTCCAATTTCCTAGTTGGAGGAGCCAAGTTGAAAACTACTTTGCACATTGGTCCCCATGTAATAAAGGTCGTACATTCGTATTGAAGGAGAATTTCAGTACTTTATTCTATGCATGCTTTTATTTCATCAGATCTTGATAGTCTCGGAATGACTAGTAATGTCTGTTTGAAATCTCCCGATAAAACAACTAATGTAACTCCTCCCATAGATTTATTGTTGCTTCTGATGCCCTGTAAGGTCTTAGCAAGAGCTTCCATTGCACCTCTAGGTGACATGGTGCACTCATCCCAAATGATGAGGTGGCATTAGCACAACACTTCTGCTGAACCTGAATCTTTGCTTATGTTACAAATTGAGCTGTCACTTGTGACCAGGTTTAGTGGTAATTTAAAAGCAGAATGAGCTGTTCGTCCTCCTGGGAGAATGATGGCAACAAAGCCAGACAATGGTACGGCAACTGCAATTCTTTTTTGTTATCTTCCCTTGGAGAGAAGCAATCGTACAAATGTTTTACCTGTGCCATCAGGAGCATCAAGATAGAAAATTCCTCGGCATTTTTCTGGCGATTGTGGAACACCGCACGCACGCACACACACACACACACACACACACACACACACACACACACACACACACAC
>NC_068985.1:51977450-51978478 GCF_001194135.2 Octopus bimaculoides
ATCATGATGACGACGACGAAGACGATGGTAAAGGAGGGGGAGGAGGAGGAGGAGGAGGAGGGGGAGAAGAAGAGGAAAGGGAGCTAATGAAGAAGATGATGCTACTCTACTGCCATTGCTGCGGCTGCTACTGCTACTGCTGATGGTGAGGTTGATGATGATGACAAGCATGAGGAAGAAGAAGAAAGTAAGAAGATTGATGATGATGATGATGATGATGATGATGATGATGATGACGACGACGACGATGACGTCGACGATGAAGTAGAAGGAGGTGCAGGTGGAGGAGGAGAAGCAGAGGAAAGGAAGCGATGCTGCTTTTACTGTTGCTGCTGATGATAACGACAAGCTTGTGGAAGAAGAGAAGATTGATGATGATGATGATGATGACGACGACGACGACAACGACGATGACAATGACGATGATGATAACGGCGACGACGACGATGATGATAAAGGAGATGGTGGTGGTGATGGTGGTGGTGGTGGTGGTGGTGATGGACGGGCTATTGCTGCTGAAAATGATAATGAGGATGATAGTGGTGATGGTGGTGATGGCGATGACGATGACATCAATGACCACCAGTAGAAGGGCGGCTACACATACATTGCTATATTAAATTTCTAATATAAATATAACTGCAATGTAAGAATAGATTTCCAGAGGGCAGCGTAAATATTGTGTGTGTGTGCTTATATGCATATATACGTATACATATATATGTATGTATACACACACATACATATATATACACATATATGTACATACATATATATGTATATACATATCTGCAAGACCTTATATTTATAAACGTTCTAAAATCCTTCACAGCCTTGGATTTTTTTCTCATTCTGTTAATCTTTTATATATACACATGCTGATATATGATCCAAGTTGGACTCCTCATTCGCATAATCACCGACCCTAGAGCTTGACTATAGTCTGTCCATAGTACTTACTCAGCATTACCTGACACCTTTGGGTCTTCTTGACACCATTACCTCTCATAACCTCAATATATATATAT
>NC_068985.1:51979193-51982755 GCF_001194135.2 Octopus bimaculoides
TATATATATATATATATATATATGCATTTATACATATCTGTGTGTGCGTGTGTGTGTGACCGCGAATATGTATACACTGAATATTTACACGCTGTTATTCATAACTTCATCTATTTCAAGAATATATGTTGTGTATTTGAGTAAGTTGCAACTTTTCACATTGTTCCCGTGTACTCAGCAGAAATGAGTTTAATGGTGCAACTATCTCCTCTCCCCTTCCAGCTATCACATCCTGAATGTGCTATTTGATGAAAGCTGGGAGGACTGAGATAATGTCAATGTTTTCTAGCAACTTCATAGTCATCTAAAACAATTAACGAACTCATAGTACATGCAACCAAATCTTCTTAATTGTAAATATAAAATTTAGAAAGGCGAAAAAATTTCTACAGAGGACATTGAATCAAGAACGGTTCTAATCAATTTTACTTCTAGTCAAGCAAGATATAAACCTATATATAATTTACAGAGTCGTATCAAACGCACATTTCAAATTCAGTCACTGACGCATATAACAAAAAGTAGATTATCATTCAAACTACAAGATAAACAACCAAGTGTTGAGAAATCTTCTTTTGTATAACGTATCAAACTGGACTACTGATATCTAAATTACTGTTCTTTTAAAAACCATAATTAAAATTTGCGAAAAGAAAAAACAAAAAACACAACGCGAAACTGCGGAAACCAACAAATCAGCAAAAAAAAAAAATGTATTAAAAAAATAATTTTACACTTTAACAAAAAATATTGACAGTAACACTTTGAAACAATACTAATACAGTAAAAGAATGACTTGAATCACCTAACTCATGAAGGGAGTAGGGAATGATCTTACAGTTTGGTGTTCACGAGTATTATAGATTTATAACTAAACCTTTATTTATAGCAACTATAACTAAGCTATAATATAACTAATATAAAAGAGAAAAAAATTGAATTATTGATGCTTGTTCGATAAACGATGATACAAAACGATAATTTTATATGAATGAAAAATTCTCAACTCATCTCATGTGAGGTTAATATGGGTGTAGACGATTCAGCCAAGGATAGTGATATGGTAGGTTTGTATCGACTGTGAAAGCTAAAAAAATATGTTCCAAATGATGGAAAATCCTTATCGAGTCAAGAGTAAGCTACTTCTAAGCAATTTCAACTGATAAAAGTTGAACCAAATAAAAAAGGGTTTTTCTAAAAACGTTTTTGGTAGTTGGTGCTCTTCAGTCAAATGTTTGACGTCACATCCATCTCCTCGGACTGCAAGATTATCAAGTTTATCTTCTTTGCCTTCTCATACCACAAAACTACACCCAGCCTCAGGGTTGTCTGGATAACCCTGGAAGAACCGTAACTTTTTTTTCCCAGTTGTACATTCATATCCCATGACTGGGTCTTTTGTAATAAACTGAATCCACCAATCATTTAACGAAGCAATATTTAGGTGCAGAAATATAATCCTTTAAATCACACACACACGCGCGTGCATAGATACATACCAGGTGAGGGAATATAGTAACACTGACTATGAATATGAACAATATGGCTGAAGGAAACTATTTAGGAAAACGTCCGGTATAGTAAATATAAATACAGTAAAATCTCACGCACCATACTGCAAATTAGAAATTTTAACGCGACGAGACACTCTGTTGGGGTAGGCTAATATGGGAACTCGATTTGAGTGGATAGTGAACTGAAAACAGCTCAGAAATAAGATCATATCCAGGACTTCTATACGGACTCTCTGCTGTTATTGTTGTTATTTACCTCCAAATCGGATCTAATCCTGCAGAGCTATGTTTAGTTTCACATTTTGGCACAAGGCCAGTAATTTCGGCGAAGGGCGTAAGTAGATTACAACAATTCCAGTGATCAGCTGGTACTTATTTTATCGACCTCGAAACGATGAAAAGCAAAGTCGACCTACGAGGAATTTGAACTCAGAACATAAAGACTGATGAAATGTTGCTAAACATTTTGCTCAGCGACATAACGATTTTTCCAGCTAGCTGCCTTCTGCAGACCTAATATACTTTTCTATTCCAGGCACAAGGACCGAAATTTTTAGGGAGGGGTTAGTCGATTAGATCGACCGCAGTACGCAACTGGTACTTAATTCATCGACCTCGAAAGGATGAAAGGCAAAGTCGACCTCGGCGGAATTTGAACTCAGAGCCTAGAGACAGACGAAATACCGCTGAGCATTTCGCACGGCGTGCTAACGTTTCTGCCAGCTCGTCGCCTTCTGCAGACCTAATATTATAGGCATATTAGCTGTGAGATTTGCCACTGTTTCAGACTTATTCAATGACAATCTCTCTCTACGTCGTCACGTGATCCATTAGAAATACAAAAAAATAGCAGCCAAATTACTCTCAACAACAATCCGTCTCTAATGATGCCTGTTTATTGACTCACTATACACAAAGATATCACTTCCAATACCAAAAAACGATTTACGTATTCGTTTTACTGGTATCTATCTCGTATGTACACTTACAGGTCCATATTTTCAACGAGTGAAATTCGTGGCTTTACTGAAGACATCTATAAAGAGAGATTCACTACACTAGAAACAATATAACTGGGTGGTATCCATCCATCATGAATGGGGAGCATTATTAAACAATGACTTCTTAAATAAGTGTGACATAAATGATGGGGGTACTTTATTGAGAGAAAAAGAAAGGAAAAGGAACGGGTTCCAAGATTCCAGTATGAAAAGAAATGAAATGGTTTTAAGCAGTGAACGAAACTGGACACATCTATCCGGTTCAGCAAAAGCTTAGTCTTATATATATTTACACACACACACACACACACACACGCACACACACACACACACACACACACACACACACACACACAAGCATATATGTATTTATATGCGCACATATATATGTACACACACACACACATATATATATACATAGATACATATGTGTATGCATATACATGTGTCTGCATACGTATCGAGAGAGCATTGAAGAGAGCCGGTAGTGTTCAGATGTCGGAAAAATCAAAATGAAAGGAAAAAAATAATAAATAAAATGTAAAAAATACAAAAATGTGACAAAATAAATGAATAAATAAAAATAATGAAAAAAAAAGTTCGCAAACAGCGAGGAATGTCGCCAATAGGTTCCATTCTACATACCAGGTCTCTGCATTCCAGAAATGTCTATTAGTGAGTGCCGCAATAATTGTATGTATATCCACAGGATTGACAATTAGAGAGAAAAGTGAGAGTAAGTTGAAAATTTAACCAAAAGAATAATACAAAAAAGAACCCAAAAAACAAAAACAACACAAAGCAAAACAAACCCCTCCAAAACAAAAAAAACAAAAGAAAAATCAGAAAAAACTCAGTAAAATTAAATAAAATTCGAAAAAAAAAACCGAAAACTTCCTCAGCACCAGTCTCCTACTGTAACTTTAACAATCTTAGTCTTTACCATTTTTTTTTTACACTACAGTGACCTCTGCAAAGAGCCACCTGCTAAACTAATCTTCTAGATCCCACGCAATTTCATGTCTTTATATATATATATATATATAT
>NC_068985.1:51983122-51986751 GCF_001194135.2 Octopus bimaculoides
TGTATATATGTATATATGTATATATACATATGCGTATACATACATACCTATACACACACACACACACACGCATACACACATGTTATGTTAGTGCTTTAATTACATCTAGTTCTGACACAGTCTCTCATTCTCAATACTTTTCCATCGCCCATATTTCTTTTCTTCAGAGAAAACGAAAAAGAAAAGGAATTCATTTGATTGTTTTTGAAGATGTGCTTTTGTTTGCGCGCGTGCGTGTGTATATATATATATATATATATATATATATATATATATACATATACATGTATATATATGTATATATATATATATACACATACATAATATGTGTGTGTGTATGTATGTATGTATGTATGCACACACACAAAACGTGTGTACGCGAGAGAGACATTTGTGGATTTATGTAGATATTCAAATGTTATGGAAATATATATGTATATATACATATTCATACATACATACATACATACATACATACATACATATATATATGCGTGTGTATGTGTGTGTGTGTATGTGTATGTTAAATTTACAAAACGCAAGTTAGATGGTTCATACCTTTGCCTGTAAACTCTAATTTTTCGCGATTGTTACTTAAACACTTAATAACATCAGTATGTGATTTACGTATGCAAGATGTATCTTTGACACTGGTATGGCACAATCGACATACACGCATTCCGTCTTAACGTGTAGGTTTGGAGACATTCTTATCTCTCTTATTGATCACATAATTAATTACAGTTCCGTGTTCCTGGACAGCGAAGACATATCTGAGATGCTTGTACTGTACTCACTTCGTAGCTCCTTTAACCATGGTGCCCACGGTTATGATGCTTAATTACATTCCAAATTCGCCTCAGAATAACTACAGATCCTTTCAAATAGAAGTATTTACAACTTTTATGTATGATTCCATAAATAATGCGTTTTTTCTCAATTGCATGAAATAAATGTCGGAGAGGGACGGGATAAACTACCTGCATCAATTTGCTATAAAAGCAGGTAGAGATTTTACCATGTTTTTATCCTTAGTGCAAGTTTTGAAGATTGCAGTTCGATTTTAACAGTTATTTTTTCAAAGCTATAATGGAAGTGACAAAGGAGCATATTCGGCATATTTTGCTTTATGAGTTCAATAAAGGCAACAACGCAACGGAAAGTGCGAGGAATATTAATGCGGCATATGGAGATCGGACAATAAGCATAAGCCAGTATCAACGGTGGTTCCAGAAATTCCGAGCCAGAAACTACAGCCTAGAAGATGAGCTTGATCCTGGAAGATGTGTAGAGCTCGATGAGGAAGTCCTGCAAACCTTCGAGGAACAAAATCCCATCGTAACTGTTGAGGAACTAGCAGAAAAGCTTGGATTTAGTCATTCAACCATTCATCGACACCTACGTGCCATCGGAAAAATTAGAAAATTGAGTCAATTGGTGCCTCACAAACTTTTCGAGTCTAATCGCGCGTAGAGAGTGAATGTGTGCTCTTCTTTGCTGCCACGTCTCACGAATGAACTCTTTTTGGACCGAATAGTGACTGGTGACGAGAAATGGGTTCTCTATAAAAATGTCAAGCGCCGAAAACAGTGGGTAGGGAAAGGAGAAGCACTGGCACCCCAGGCTAAAGAAGGTCTTCACACAACGTAAGGTGTTGTTATCTGTTTGGTGGAATATGAAATGTTTAGTCCACTTTGAACTTTTAAACCCAAACCAAATGATAACAAAGGAGATCTAATGCGAGCAGCTTCAGCGGCTTAAGTCAGCACTAGAAGAAAAACTACCATCTTTGGTTTCAAGACAAAAAGTGTTCTTCCCCAGGAAAATGCTCGGCTACCTACAGCGAAGATGACATTCCAAAGGCTGGAGCAGTTTGAATGGGAAACTATGCCCACCCACCATATTCGCCAGACAGGTGATTTTATTATGTGGAACAACATATTCCTTTTCAACGAACGTAGCTTACTGGAGCAGCTATTTCTCGCTGAGGTGTAAGCAGTCGGGATATATTACATAACACTAGCTCCTCATACTCTTCATGTAACAGACCGAAGGATCTTCCCATGGTACATATATTGGTACATGTTTATTGGTACATGTATTGGTACAGTTTATTGGTACATGTATTGATTAAATTGATAATTCCACTAGAATTTCTTTGCCATCATATATGTTGTAGTAACTCACGTGGCATATACCACATGTCATATACCATGTGTCATACACCACGTGTCATATACCATGTGTCATATACCACGTGCTATAGATCCCACGTGTTATTTGCCAGTTTTTTTTGTTTGTATACTCCTGCGATCTTCTCTAAACTGATGCTTCTTAGTATTTATTTAAAGGAAACAAACAAAATTCTTTTGTAACATTTGTATAAATGGCAAAAATTTAGTGGGAAGAAGTGTTTATACGAAAAAAAAAAGTGAATTCCTCTAAGTCTATATGACATATTTCGATCTCATTTATACTCGTACGTTATTTGTTTTAATTATTTGAATAATTCCTATAAGGAAGGAGTGAGTTTCAACAAAGAAAATCTCTATCGTTAGAGTTTAGATAACAAAAAGGAATGAAATATTGCATGTTAAACTTGATAAAAGTCTTGTACATTTTTATTCTTCCGCTTACAGATTGTATTTGTTTGACACGCCCAGGTTTTTAACAGAAACAAATGTCCCCAATGATTATATATATACATTCATGACAGTGTTCGTGGTGTTCTTATCGATGTCCATCATGACTACTTGAGCGAAACTCTACGTGATGAAAATATGTTTTCTAAAATCTGATATGAATGAGGATAAGTTGGTGAGCAGAAAGTCTTTCACTTATTTATGAAAGAAGGGGAAAAGTCATTTATTGATCTGTGCTTCTTTAGGTCGGCATAATTGGAAGTGAAAATGTTTAAAAACACATTTTAAATCATCCCACACCTGCACGCGCAAGTCTGTTGCTGATAGCATATGTATGTATATATGTATGTATGTATGTATGTATGTATGTATGTATGTATGTATGTATGTATGTATGTTATCAATCAGTTTCATTTCTGTATTTCTTGTCAATAGAGAAAGAGCCGGACTCTAACATAGATTCAAGGCTCCTTCATTGGAACTTTTATCAACATCATCTAGGTATTTGTGCATGTGTGTGTGTGTGTGTGTGTGTGTGTGTGCAGTATTTGGTGTTAGTGTATGTGCAGACTTGTATGTTTGTTTTATGGATGCGTTTTTATGTATATATTTTCATGTCTAGGCGTATGCATATGTATTCATGTGCTAAACTTTTGGAAAGTTTTACATATCTTTACAGTTCCATTGATGGCTTGAATTTGTAGTCTTGTATCTTTCTTTTTCCCCTCATCACTGTTCTAATATGTATGTATGTATGTATGTTTGTATGTAGCACGTATGATGTCTATATGTTAGTATATGTATGTGTGTGTATGTACTGTATGCATATATGTATATCTGCATGCTTACCTTTGATTTCTTAAATCTTATCAGTAATGAATAGAAGCGAAGCACATCGACCAAAACTCTGTATAAATGAATAACAATAAGATGTTGCAAATCTCTCGCCCCTCTCTCTTCATATATATACATATATATATATATATA
>NC_068985.1:51987403-51994505 GCF_001194135.2 Octopus bimaculoides
ATATATATATATATATATATATATATATGTATATATATATGTATGTATGTATGTGTGTATGTGTGTGTTTGTGTGTGTGTGTGTGTGTGTGTGTGTGCGTCCTTGTATCTTTCTTTTTCCCTTCATCACTGTTTGACAACCGGTGCTGGTGTGTTTACATCCCCATCACTTAGTGGTTCGGCCAAACAGACCGATTGAATAAGTACTAGGCTTAAGAAATAACTCCTGGGGTCGATTTGTTCGACTAAAACCCTTCAAAATGGTGCTCCAGCCTGACCGCAGTCAAATGAGTGAAACAAGTAAAAGCATTAATAGAATAGTATAATATATATAGTTATGTTTTGAGTTCTATTTTCCTGTTCGCGTCACTAAACCTATGTGTATGTGTGTGTGTGTATCTATCTATCTATCTATCTATCTATGTATCTATCTATCTATCTATCTATCTATCTATCTATCTGTCTGTCTGTCTGTCTGTCTGTCTGTTTGTCTGTTTGTCTGTCTGTCTAAATACATGCATGTATGTATGTATGTATGTATGTATGCATATATGTATATATGTATGTATATATACTACATTCGTACATACTCCCCCACTCAACCCGCGCACGCACACACACACATACACAGGATATGGCGTCTCAAAGTAATACTTTTAATATTCGATGACCAAATATATTTTCAATGAATCTTATAGAAGCAAAGTGACTGGTAATTTAACGGAATATCTGCGAATTTATCACTAAATTTTATTATTTGTTTAGGGTAATAAATCAAACCTCCGGGAAAGATGTGGACAGCTCCTGTGAAACACTGTTGTATTAAGATCTATGAATACCAAAGGACCGGCTGTCCTCCGGAGATAGATATCGACTGTTTGTGAAGAATATATGTCTTTTTCACGCAGGAAGCTAATCTACTCTGAAAGCTCTCTGAGTCATCAGCCTTCTAACATCGTCATTTTTCTTGCCTAACATCATATCTTAAAACTCGACTCATAATAAATAGATACCTTATAGTGGAGCTATTCCCAGACGATCAGCAACAATTCACTGTCACTAAATTTATAGAAAACAAACAAAACAAACAAAAAAGCAAAACAAAACAAAAAGGCACGACTGTTTTCTTTGAGAATGACTCATTTATCAAAGACTAACAAAAGAACAAAATAAAAAAAATCTAAAAAAGGTAAAGAAGAAGCGTTTAATAAGAATCCTTATGCACTGTAGCCTACTATGAAAAAAAGAATAACCACACTTTACTAAAGTTGATATATTAGGGTTATTGTAAAGTATCCAGTTGTAAAGTGTCCAGGTTGACTTGAGAATATGGCGTTAAATAATATAATAGCCAGAACCAACTGAAAAATCGTCTGAAGTAGAATAATAAAAAAACAAAAAACAGTAAGAACTTATCCTGGCGATGAGTAAGACAGTAGTATGGATATATAATAATAATAATAATAATAATAATAATAATAATAATAATAATAATAATAATAATAATAATAGATATAGAGAGAAGAGTTCTTTACTTGAATACCTCGTCAGTATTCAAGTAAAGAACTCTTCTCTCTATATCTATAAAAACTTCTTTTGAGTTACTTCAGTCCTACATAAACTAATAATAATAATAAAAATTGAGCAAATACCACAGATTTGCTTGTCGGTTATTTGACCTTAACCAGTTGGGCATGACCCTTAGTGGCTGACGATATGTGCATCTCTGATCACGAGTAGAAGTAGTGGGGGAGCATCATAGCCATGTGTTGAGAGGAATTCTTTGGATAGTTCACATTTGGGAACATAGGTGTTTCGATCAGCACCCTTAAGCAACCCTTATTCAGGTACCTTTTGAGGGGGATGAGCTACTCGACCTGAAGAAAATTCTAACTGGGCCCCACCTGCAAGGTCATGCGTTGTTTATCTTGATGTGAGATCACCATGTCACGCAGATATGGATGCGATGCATGTGCCTGGTGTACCCTTATCAGATGGGTATACTGGGCTTCGTATATTTTATCCCAGTGTCACTTTGATGGCATGCACTGCTCTCTATAATATTAATAATATGAGTATTATCATACTACTACTACTACTACTTATAATAATAATAATAATAATAATAATAATAATAATAATAATAATAATAATAATAATCTTTTCTACTAATCGATTAATTTATCGAGTCCGAAAGGATGAAAGGCAAAAACGACCTCGGCTGAATTTGAAATCAGAACGTAGCGACGGGTGATATACCGCTAACATTTCGTCCAGCGCGCCAATGATTCTGCCAGCTCGCCACCTTTAGTAATAATAATAATGGTTCCAAATTTTGCCACAAAGGCATCCATTTTAGGGCAGAGATGAGTCGATTACATCGACCCCAGTGTTCAACTGGTACTTAATTTCTCGACCCAGAAAGGATAAAAGGCAATGTCGACATCAGCGGGATTTGTTCTCAGAACGTAGCGGCAGATGAAATACCGCTAAGCAGTTTGCCCGGCCTGCTAACGATTCTGCCAGTTCACCGCCTTAATAATAATAATGACATTGACCCCAGTACTTGACTGGTACTTATTTCATAGAAAGAATGAAAGGCAAAGTCGAACAGAGGAACGTAAAGACAGACGAACATTTTCTATTTGCTAACGATTCTGCGAGCTCGCTGCCTTTATATATATTCATATATATTCATCATCGTAATCACCATTATCCAAATAGTTATATAAACTATATAACATAATTGAATGTGGTAGGCACTACTACCTTCTCTCCGATTGTCGCTGTTTAGTGCGAGACAAGATGAAGGAAAGTCTAATACAACAGCAACAGTTAATCCAACAGTAATAAGTAATATAATAACTAATATCTTCTTTCATATTCATATTTTCATACTAGCAGTTATTACATATTCTTCTTTATCATCTTATCTTTACATCTATAAATATGTAAATTATATAAAACATATAAAAACACATATTTCTGCAGGCGGCTGTGGCCATGCAGGTTAGTCGCCATTAAAGCATAAACCTCTTCGGCGAGGAGTTGAACACAAGTCTTCTGCGTGACAGGCAGGGGTAAAAATCTGCATCGGTTGTCACATTTTACGGCTTTTCCCGAATCTCTAGCCCATTTGTTCATCAGGTACTTGGTTGATATTTCCTGTTCCTGGATTGCAAATGCATACCCTTCAAAGTGGGAGGTAGTAATCCGGCTATTCGTCGATGATAAACTGCTTTGATGATCGATGTTACTATCATCACGGAGCTTTCTAATAACATGTCTATGCATAGTCTTCTGCTTATATAGGCTCATCCTTTCATCTGATGATACGTTACGGTAGAGTCGTGCAACTTCTTTGGGCATGTATTCGAGGTTATCAAACACAGTGTTGCTCAAGGAGTTGCCTTCCAAGTCTTATGATGTTATGAGCATCATGTACGCAAACTTGGTGGTGGTTAAAAGACGTTGCCGACAGGATATGATGCGACATTCAAAGACATTTTGGATCGATGTTAAGCCTCTGTCGCCTTTTTTACGTTTAAGGTAGAGATGGTCTATGTCACTGTTTATGTGGAAATTATGTGTGCTTGTTAGTATTTTTCGGGTTTTCACACCAATAGCTCGGATCTCATCAAGCAGCCCAAATGTTGTTATGAGTATTGGCACTGCAAATACATCGTGGGCCACTGTTTTATTGAATGCAGAGAGTTCTGAGGTCCAAATTTTCTTTATTCGGCTGTAATATTCTTTAGTGACACGTGTTTTGTAAGATATATTTTCATCCACCCCTAGATATCTGTAACATTACTCGTCAGATACAGGGGAAACAGTCAAATCATTGATAGAAATGTTACTAGTCTGGTTTATAATCTTTCCCCTTTTCACAACCATATAACAACATTTATCTTGACCAAACTCCAACCCTACATCCTTTGAAAATGTTGTACCTAGGTCAAGGCTCTTTCATCTCATGCATATTCTTTGCATAAAGTTTTAAATCATTCACAAAGAAAGTGTGCGTAATTTTAGTATTTCTGTTTCCTTGTGGACCAGTGAGATATCCTTTAGAATTCCTTAACATGAATGACAAGGGGTTTACAGAAAGTATAAACAACATCACAGAGAAGCTGTCTCCTTGAAATATATCTTACGATATTATATTCTATCAGTGATAATACGCTCACTCTTTCTGTTTAATTTCAAGATGGTGGCCCACGATGAAGTCAAATCAGCTATGGCTTTGACTATTCTCACTGGAACTTTAGCAAGTTGAAGGGTTTCTAGCATCCATGAGTGTGGAACAGAGTCAAAGTCTTTCTTGTAGTCTAGCCACGTTGAAACTAGGTTCCTCCAATGCTATCGCACCTCTGACATCACAGTTTGGTTGATTAGCAATTGCTCGGCAACAATATCAACAACGCGACCAACAACAACAACAACAACAACAACCATGATTGCAGTAGCGTGGACGAACACAAACACAGAAAAATATAAGAACGGTACCAAAGGTCGGGATAAGGGCAGCAGCAACGGCAACAAAGGAAGGGGCGGAGTTGAAGGGAGGGTCATAGTGCTACTAAGAACAACGACACACACACACACACACACATACACACACACACACACACACACACACACACACACACACACACACACACACACACACACACAAACTTGTCTAGATGCTGTTTGAAGAACCCGCATCTAGACTTCGCAAAACTCTGAGGTTGTTTGACGGAATGTTGGACAGCTGTGGACCCTTGAAACACAAGCTGTTAAAGTACTGGGTTCATATTTGAGATGAAGAATACAGGATCTTTAGTACTATGCAGTGCCGTCCAGTGGTTGTTATAGATTTCTATTCCAAAGGTGGGAGCTAGATCGTCCAAGATCTTCTTAATGTATATCACTGCAAATCTTTCATGCCATCTCTCTAGGAATAGAGCTTCAGATCCTTTAGTCTCTCCTAGTAATTCATCTGTTTCACCGAGTCAATCTTCTTTGTGTAGCGGCGTTGGACTGCCTGAAGTTTCACTACCAGTTTTATGCATTTTTGTGACCATAACTGGGAACAGTAACCCAGACGACTGACAACGAATGTTCTCCATAGGAGTAGCATTGTATCCGTTTCTCTGGTTCTGAATGATCTCAGAATCCATCCAGCTACTCGCCTGCACAACGTCTTGCCATCTTGGTAATATGCACATGGAATGCTACATCATTACTCATGTGGATTCCCAGGTCACACACCAACTCTAGATCTGGGATTACACTTGGTCCCGTGTATTCCGATTGTAATCTGTTTGTGGGCCAACAATGGAGTACTTGAAACAACTCAGCATTGAGCATGTTATTTTCATCAACCCATATGTATATTGCATACAGGTCGTTTCGCAGTTTTAGTATGCCATCACGGTCCTTGACCACCTGTGATACTTTTGTATTAGCAGCATAGCTGGTGAGAGTGGCTGACTGTATGGCTGTCAAACATTTGTTTGAGGGGCCTTGCTGCGAATTGTTGTCTCTTCAAGCTCTCTAGCTCTGCCTTTTAAAAAGTCATACAACCACTCTCCCAGTTTTCATGTAATACCACACACACACACACACACACACACACACACACACACACACACACACACACACACACACACACACACGTATATTAAGGAGAATACACTCTATCTATCTATCTATCTATCTATCTATCTATCTATCTATCTATCTATCTATACACCTACATATTATATGTATACATATATCTATACGCGCGCGTGCATGTGTGTGCATGCATGTGTGCATATACGCATACAAAAGAAAAATAGTTTGTACATAGTCATCGGTACACAAAGATGTTTGCGCTGAGTATACAAAATATTTTCACACGCGCGCGTGCGCAAACACACAAATTGTACAAACACCCAGAAACACTGAAGGATGTAATTGATAGAGAGAACTTAAAGGATTACTTTTTTTTTAATCAGAAGTCGGAACCGAATCGTTCTCTATGAAAACCTAGACTCTCGAACAACGACGTCATTACGTTAACACAACCGCAGTTTGACTTCTAGCTTATACGAACTTTACTGTCTCAAATTCTTAAAGATAATGTCGAACACAGAGTTGTGACAAAAGTGATTTACTTAGTTCACATATAAATGATAAAGAAATTTGATGAGATATATTAGCAACTGCTTATGCTAGCAATATCTCCTTTATTAAGGCGGGGCGAGCTGGCAGAATCGTTAGCACACCGGGCGAAATGCTTAGCGATATTTCGTCTGCCGCTACGTTCTGAGTTCAAATTCCGCCGAGATCGACTTTGCCTTTCATCCTTTCGGGGTCGATTAAATAAACACCAGTTACGCACTGGGGTCGACGTAATCGACTTAATCCCTTAGTCTGTTCTTGCTTGTCCCCTCTATGTTTAGCCCCTTGTGGGCAATACAGAAATAAGTATATCCTTTATTTTCTCTCTCTCTCCGTAAGAACGTCTTTACCCCAATATTTTAAAAACTAGTTGCATTTATGGGAATTATCCGTTATTTTCAAACAGTAGTCGCAATACAATTAGGTTAGTTCAGTTTTTCTTAGGAATATTGAGAGATACACAATAAATATGCGTTATATATATATGTCTGTAAGTAATAATATTTTATAATCTTTCATAATGTTGTTTTTATAAGCAAACATACATGTGCATTTTCTGCGATGACTTGGTAAGCGGTGTCGATTCTGTAAATAATTTGACTGCGGCCATGCTGGAGCACCGCCTTTAGTCGAGCAAATCGATCCCAGTACTTCTTCTTTGTAAGCCTAGTACTTAGTCTACCGATCTCTTTTGCCGAACCGCTAGGTTACGGGACGTAAACACACCAGCATCTATTATAGGCACAAGGCCTGAAATTTTTGGGGAGGGATGAGTCAATTACATCGACCCGAATGCGTAACTGGTACTTAATTTATCGACCCCCAAAAGGATGAAAGGCAAAGTAGATCCCGGCAGCATTTGAACTCAGAACCGCTAAATATTTCTCCCGGTGTGCTAATATAGATAATAATATTAATAAAAATATTTCATTAGCTTAAAGCTTATAAGC
>NC_068985.1:51994990-51997012 GCF_001194135.2 Octopus bimaculoides
AAATAATTTGACTGCGGCCATGCTGGAGCACCGCCTTTAGTCGAGCAAATCGACCCCAGGACTTATTCTTTGTAAGCCTAGTACTTATTGTATCGGACACTTTTGCCGAACCGCTAGGTTACGGGGATGTAAACACACCAACATCGGTTGTCAAGCGATGTTGGGCGGACAAACACAGATACACAGACATATACGTCGGGCTTCTTTCAGTTTCCGTCTACCAAGTTCACTCACAAGGCTTTGGTCGGCCCGAGGCTATAGTAGAAGACACTTGCCCAACGTGCCACGCAGTGGGATTGAACCCAGAACCATGTGGTTGGTAAGCAAGCTACTTAACACACGTGTGCCCTGAGATCCCCATTGACAGGCATCTGATATAAAATAGTGTTAACATTATGGTATGCAGATTAGTAGCTCCAGTTGTCTGTAGCTACTGTGATTTTTGCATGTCCTGTAAGTTCACGGTCATCATTTCACCGTAGGGAAAGTTCACCGTCATCAATTCATTGTTTTTTCCCCCATAAAATAGCTTTTAACTATTAACGGTGAGGTACTATGGATATATCTTCTCGGCATAATTTCCTCGCGGTGAAATTTCTTCACGGTTAATTGATGGCAGTGAACTCTCCTGCGACGAATTGATGTTAGTGAACTTACCTGCAATCTAATTTTTGAGTATATGAACAGATTAGTTGCTTGTTTCTCTGGGATTGACTAAATTGATGTAGACGACTCTGATGAGAATCCAATGAGATTCGTAAATTGATTACGGCTACGGAGAAATAGCTAAATTAGCCCTGTTTCTATATCTACTATACAGGGTGTCCACAAATTCTGGGTACATAGGATTAACAGATACTTTAATAAATTATTATTTCTTATATTTAATTGTTTATGTTATGATTTTATTTACTCCATGTACCCACATGGGGATTAACATACTTTTAAGAAATTATTATTTCTAATATCTAATTGTTTATGTTATGATTTTATTTACTCCATGTACCCAAACCTTGTGGATACTCTATATAAGTTATATATATATATGCGACAGGATTCTCTCAGTTTCTGTGAACCAAATCCACTCACAAGGCTTGGTTGGCCCGAGGCTATAGTAAAAGACACTTGCCCAAGGTACCATGCAGTAGGACTGAATCTAAGACCACATGGCTGCGAATCAAAGTTTTCAACCACTTAGCCAATGCTGCCCCTATTACCAGTTATATGTTTAAAATATTAAAAAAAAAAGAAAGAATGAAGAACATGAGGCATGCTTAAAGACATATAGTAGAAAAAAATAACCATAGAACCAGTCATTGAAATAACAATAGAAACGGCTTCAGAAAACAGCAGTAGAATAACGACTTGTATATATAAAAGGAAACAACTATACACCGAGCAAAGACGTGAACAAACTGAGTTGATGGTGATAAGATATAAACAATAAATGACGAGAAGGTAATAAAGCAAAAAATTAAATTTGCTATCTCTTGTCTTTTCGCATTTAATTGAGCAAGACGTCTAGTAAGGTGCCCACCCTCAATAGCCTCTCAGACACCACTACTAATCTCAAAAGCCTTACACTCACCGCGCGCGCGACACGCGCACACACACACACACACACACTGAGATTACAATGTCTTATTTTTTGTTTCTTTTTAAAACATTTTTATTTGCATAATCTAGTTATGTTTTGTTTTCGCTCGGTTTGATAACAAAACACGTAAAACAGATGAGAATTTAAAATTTTTTTACGTTACAAAAAAAAAAAAAAATCGGAAAAACAAAACAAAAGCAAAAATGAAAAAAAAACAGGCATGGCTACGTGGTTAAAAGGCTCTCCTTGTAGTCGCGTAATTTGAGTTCAGTCCCGCTGAGCGGCACCTTGAGTCAGGGTTTTCTACTATAGCCCTGAGCCGAGCAATGCCTTGTGAGTGAATTTGGTAAACGGAAAATGCGAAAGCCTGTTTTACACACACACACACACACACACATAAAGCGTATATGTCTGTGTCTTTGAGC
>NC_068985.1:51997179-52000864 GCF_001194135.2 Octopus bimaculoides
ACACACACACACACACACACACACACACACATAAAGCGTATATGTCTGTGTCTTTGAGCTTGTGTTATTTCCACTCCCAACGCCTGACAAGCGGGTTTAGTCTGCTTACTTACTTCCCCGTAACAAACATATCGGTTCGGCAAAGGAGACCTACAGAATAAATATCAGGTTTAAAAGTAAATACTGGGTTGATTTAATCGTCAAACTCTCTCTTCTTAAAATTTGTGTCCTTGTGTTAAAATTGGAAACAATCATTATAAACTGGTCCTGTTCTGAAATGAGATAGAATTACTTATTGTCACTACCGTATTTCGCAATATTTTATACTTGGTTTTAACTGTAAAAACTGGGATTCGACTTAAACACAGAGCAAAGCTAGAATCATGTAACAAACATTTTGGGCCAATACTTAATACATATCATACATACACATATGGTACATATATGTCATATATATATGATACATGTATATCATATTGCTGTCTATAGTGTTTACATACATTATGCACATGTACATATATATATACATACATACGCGCGCGCGCAAACACGCATACGCACGCGTATAACAGAGCCAGATGTTTGTCTCACCGGTGAGAACGTTGAAGTTGTTGACAGCGGCATTAGCTGCGAGTCTAAAAAGACTTGAACGAACTGGTGCAGTTGTTTAGTGCTGAGCAGGAGGACAAAAGTTCAGGTCTTTAGGTGTCTGGTCCTCCTTGTCCAGTTCTATAGTTGTGAAACTTGGACACTGTTTGGAGCCCTTAGGAGCCGCCTGAATTCCTTTGGTACCAGAACCTTTTGCATGATTATGGGTTACCATTGGTCGGATTTAGTATTCAGTCAACGGCTCTACTCAGAAACTGGGATGCGTCCTGTTACTTCTATAATTCGATAGCGCCTGCTTAGACTGTTTGGTCATGTTACTTATCGTGCTTTCTTCACTGAGATTCCGGTTGGGTTGATGGCTCGTGCAGATCAACCACGTGTCACATGGCCACGGTAGATGAGGTATCTCACTGAGATGCGGACTAATTGGGGCTCTGCTGGACGGGTCACCTGGGACGACTGGGGAAAATGCAGACAAATGGCGAATGCAGCAACAACTGACAAGCCATGAATAGCCATCTATGTGTCATGCTTGACATATATACATCCTTGAAAGTCATGATGCTGTGGAATTTTTTGTGCGAGAGAAAATCTCTTCATAGACGTACAGTGTTAAGAAAACACACACTATAAATCGGAAAGAAGTGATTATCGTCTGAATCACAATATTTAATGACATATCTAACTCGAAATGACATAGGATCTGTCATGAGCTCTACGACTCATAAGGTTACATCCTGAATTTGACGAAGGCCCGTCGTAGCGTTAACTTTCCAACTATTGTTAGAAATTATTATATAGTTGAGTGGACTGGAGCATCGTGTAATGGTTACACCGCCTGGCCCAGGAATCGAAACTGTGATTTTACAGTCGTGAGTGCAACACCCTAACCACTTCGGCACGCACCTTCACATGACATTTACGCCATAAATATAACAATAATTTTGATGAAGTTCGATGGCGACAATATAGCGATATCTTGACATAAGTAGAAGCAAAATGGTCGACTTGCTAGAATATTGAACAATCAGTTTATTGTTTTGTTAATGTAAAAGCACTATAATTATAGATTTCCTTATTAAAGGAAAATGTATTATATCATTTAAGAATGAAATCTGAACACAATCTCATTCAAAGCACATAACTATTTATCTACTGGTTTCAATTTTCTGGTTTAACCTTTTAGCACTTAAACTGGCCATATCAGGAACAAATATTCTACTTGTTTTATGCTCAAACCTACCAGATCCAGTGAGAGACTATATTCTAAAAGTACACAATTGCATCATCGAAGTCTCAATACCTGTGATAAGCATTACACTTGACAGAAATCTGAATGCTAAAGGGCTAAAATATAAACTCTAGAACATAGTATCAAAATAATACGTAATATTCCCACAATTCAATGCGGCTCTCTTCGCCCTTCTACGTCATCCCATCTACCAACTCTGCCTCAGCTCTCCCCTTACTCTAACTCATCTCCACTAAACTCTTTGTCCAGTCCTTTCTTCTTTTTCAAAATCCTGTCGGTATAGGCCTGTAGTTCTCAACCGGGGTCCATATAAGGTGTTGCGGTGTCCATGGAAGCAAAATAGTAGATTGGATATCCACAGTGGTATGTTAATTGCCCATGAAAACGTTTTGATTTAGATGTATTTATTGGAAGAAACAGTTAGGTTTCTTTCTCTAACGTTTTACATTAACCTTTACAAGTTAATGTATGAATAACAAAATAGAGATTTTGAAAAAAGGATCTATAAAATTAATTTTTAAACATCGAATAGTTACGGGGGTCCACCAGAATAGAATATTAATCAAAGTATTCCATAGAAAAAAAAAATGGTTGAAAACCCCCTGGTATAGGCTTTCCACTCACTTAACACATTTGAACTATTAAAAATATCAGCCTAATTTTGCTCAAATCACACGGTAGCTGTCATGAAATCGGAAGGACACAGAAAATGTAGTTTTTGGTGAAACATCGAATACGCTTTGCTTCAGCTGAAAGTGCAGAAGCTACTAAGAGAACTTTCAAGCTCTTTTTTAAATCCATTACAACGTTAGAAACCTTTCCGTGTCGTCAGCAGGTATCTAAGTTCACAAGCTTTTCACCCCATGGCCTCTACGCTTTGTTTGAATGGGGCAGCAATGGAAGGCTACAGACAATGTAGTTCCAAATACATTTTGTCTAAATAAAAGATCGGATGGTTATAGGTAGAAGACTTTCATTTGGTTCTACGGTTTGGATCGAAAGAAACGCAGAGTTAAAATGGTTGCGGACTAAAGTACCGAATAAAAATTAATAAGTCGGTGTCAATTCTAACAGAATTGCAAGCTTCAATAGTTTCTAAAATATTCTTGAGCAAAAAAAAAAAAAACTTTAAAAAGAAGACAAAAAAGAAAAACAAACAAAAACAAAACGATGAGAATAACATATAAATACAAAATTATATAAACATATATAGACATATACATGCAAATATCTATACATATATGTCTATATATTGTATATGTGTGTATATGTATATAAATGTGTGTGTATATATATATAGATATATATATATATACACACACACATACATACGTACATACATACATACACATATATATATATATGTATACACACACACACACACACACACACACACATATATATATATACACACATTTGTAAGTACGTACATAGACATATATATTATGCATGTTTGTGTTTGTATGCGTTTATATATATAGATGTATTTGTGTGTGTATACATATATGTGTGTGCATGTGTGTGCATATGTAAGTATGGGTATGTATGTATGTATGTATTTATGTGTGTGTGTGTAAGTGTGTGCATTTCATAGGAATTATTTTTCTGTAAAATAACTTCATATTCTTTCTCGAAATTCAGACGACTTTACCATTCCAGTTAATGTTATCTTTTTAAGTTTGTGTACTTGACACTGTTGTTATTGCTGTTGTTGTGAGTATGTCTGTGCCACTTGTGCATGGGTGTGTATATGTATGTATATATATATATATATATATATATATATATATGTGTGTGTGTGTGTGTGTGTGTGTGTGTGTGTGT
>NC_068985.1:52001338-52006695 GCF_001194135.2 Octopus bimaculoides
CCATACACACATCCACACTCAGGAACCACTTCCATTATCATCATCATGATGAGCAGCAGCAGCAGCAATAGTAACAACAACAGCAGCACAGCTAGAAAGCAAAGCAAACCGCCTCGGTTTACTATCCCCTTGTCTTATAAATATCCCCCCCCCCATATCTCCTTATATACACTCCTACACTCTAGAACTTTCTCAGTGATTTTTTTTTAGCCTATTTATATCACAAAACAACAACAAACAACTAAATAACCATGCAAACAAGTACAACAACGACAAGCTTATAATTCATGGTGGAAACTAATATTCTCGATTCGTGTAAAGCGAAACCAAGAGAATAAAAATTCTTAGTTTGTCTTTCAGTGAGTTGTCAAGTATTTTAGTACAGACGTTAATATATCAAAGCTGTCGTGACATGAAGAACATCACGGAGAAGAACATGTATGTTGAGGTGGACATCTTGTTGTTCTTCTGCTCTTCGTAGTAAAAGTATTATGGATGGCACCGTTTTTTGGCGGGTATTGACGGGTAGGTATTGATTCTGGTCAAAGAATGCTAATTGGCCACGAGAGATTGTAGTCACTTCAGACAGGAAAAAAAATGTAAGCACACCGATTGCAACAATAATGGTCACAGTAACCGCCGTACCAACGTCATCACCATCACCATCACCGCTCCGAACCACCACGACCACGACCTCTATCATCGCCACAGTCACAAACCTTTGCAATAACAACTACCACTGCGACTATAAGAGCAAATACCATACTAACCATAACAACAACCACCATCACAACAACCACTACAACTATCATCGCAACTACTGAAAACATCACCAATCTAATCATCAGAACATCAGCTAACGAATTCACCACCGCTCCAAATACTACTACCACAACGATCATTGGAACCACTGCAACAACCATTACTATAACAGCGACCATAATAACTTTCACGATCATCACCACTACACCAACCACATCGACCATCATAGTACCTACTACTATAAATACGACTACCATCGCGACGACGATGACCACCACCACTACCACCACATCACCCATCACAACAATCAGCACATTAACCACAACGACAATACCTACAACAACCAGTATGTACCTCCCACACATTAACTACCACACTAAGCACTACCGTAATAAACACCACATCCACCAATACCTTATGAAACATCACTATCACATTAAACATCCTGTCTGTGCGTACATGCAGCTATGGCACAATTCTTTACTAATGCAGAGTTATTTCCTCAAGTGTTTCACTCTAGATAACCATCATATTTTGAAGGGTCTTAAATCTTACATAATTCGTTTCGTAGGCCCCTTTTTCTCTCTCCTTTAAAGTTTATATAACGAACCTGTCTCTCATTGCACGCTTTTAGTAATTGCCTTGAAACTATTTAAAATTCATCATCGTGAATAGATATTTAGCCATGCAAATTCATACTGCATGCATACATACATACATACATACATACATACATGCATACATACATACATACATACATGCATACATACATACATACATACATACATACATACATACATCTTATTAGGTTGTCAAGAAAGTTCTTGCAGTTTTTAACCCTTAAATTCAGATGCACATATCTCGGCTCAAACAAAACTTTATTAATCGAAAGAAACACCATCAGAATCAACACACTTTTGCCAACGCGAAACAAGTTTATTTACATCAGTAGCGTAAAAATATTGCTTTCTGGTGGCGATGAAGTCGTTGAAGGCGTGTTTGGCATCGTCTTCGTTTTTAAAGCATTTCTCACACAGGAAGTTGTCGAGATGCTTGAAAAAGTGGTAGTTGGTAGGCGAGAGGTCTGGTGAGTATGGCGGATGAGGCAGAGTTTCGTAGCCCAATTCGTTCAACTTCTGCAGGGTCAGTTGTGCGACATGCGGCGGAGTGTTGTCGTGAAGAAGAATTGGTCCTTTTCTATTGACCAATGCTGGCTGTTGTTGTCGGAATTTCTTATGCATTCCATCTATTTGCTGACAGTACTTTGCCGTAATGGTTTCGCCTGGATCCAAAAAGCTGTGATGGATGAGACCGATCGCAGACCACCAAACAGTCACCATAACCATCTTTTGGTGAAGCTTTGGCTTCGGGAAGTGCCGTGAAGCTTCGTCAGCGTCCAACCACTGAGCTGAGCATCGCCGGTTGTCGTAAAGAATTCACTTTTCATTGCAAGTCACAATCCGGTCGACAAACGGGTCTTTCTTGTTGCGCAAAAGAAGGGAAGACGACACTTCAAAACGGCGTTTTAGTTTTGGTTGTCGTTCAATTGATGCGGCACCCGTTTATCAAGTATTTTTGTTTTTCCAATCTCTTTCAAGTGGTTGGAAATTGTCGTATACGTTACGTCTAATTCAGAAGCAAGCTCTCGAACAGTTGTGCGTGGATTGGCTTCCACTAAGGCTCTTAGTTGATCGTTGTCAACATCCGATGGCCGACGAATACGCTTATCATCATCAAGACTCTCATCACCGCTACAAAATTTCTTGAACCACCATTGTGCTGTACGTTCATTTGTGGTTCCTGGGCCAAACGCATCGTTGATATCGCGAGCTGTTTCAGCAGCTTTCGGCCTAGCTTGAACTAGAATAATAAAATTGTGCGAATTTGCTTTTTGTCCATGTTGTATTCAACGTTCCAGAAAAATGGCCTAATTATTCAAAAAGAAAAACAGTAACACGATTAGATAGAGCGAAAAACGGGCTTTAAAATGATATATAAAGTCAAAGTGATTTAACGAAAATTAATTTGAAAATACATCATTTAAAACCAAAATTAAAAATTCCGCAAGAACTTTCTTGATAACCTAATATAAGCAATTTTTCATGTTTTGTTTTCATTTTTATGAATATACACAAATACATGCAATTCTGAATATGTACGCATACATGTATCTATGTATATATGCCATAGAACCTTACTAGACATCAATATTCAATTGTTGTCCAAGCCTAGTTAGGTTACCTATGAAGAAAACCAAACAATACCAAAGTAAGCGATACCCACAAGCTATCAATCCACAGACACTTTCCACTTTAGAAGAATAAAGGACAACGCAGAATAACAAGACTAAAATATAAGAAATTCACTATGGAGTATGACGTTTGTTGTTCACACCTGGACAGTACTATTTACTCTGGTGATATCCACAGTTACAAATCTAGACACTGCCTTATTACGGAAGGACTTGGTACTTTTTTATTGTATTCTGTGAGCCGTCGTAACGTTTCTATTTAGCGCTCAGCTCAGTGGTTGGACGCCGACGAAGCTCCACGGCACTTCCCGAAGCCAAAGATGCACTAAAAGAAGGTTATGGTGACTGTTTGGTGGTCTGCGGCCGGTCTCATCCATCACAGCTTTTTGGATCCAGGCGAAACCATTACGGCGTAGAAGTACTATCAGCAAATGGATGAAATGCATAAGAAACTCCGACAACGACAGCCAGCATTGGTCAATAGAAAAGGACCAATTATTACAAGTAGCAACATAAGAGTAAAGAAATAGTGATAACTTATTCCTCCAAAATATTACTTGTAACAAAGAACTAAATCCAAAAACGACATTTAGACAATATAACAAAGACAGACAACTAGATACTTTGATCCTCAATTAACATGACATTATGAAAATGATATCACACCCCAAACACGATTAGTGAAATAGTTCATTGGGTAAACACTGTCCTCGAAAATGTACAAGGAAAGGGACGAACTTAAATCAATAACTATGAAACAAGTTCAATACTACAAAATATATCCAAAGTCTTGCGAATGGATTCGTTTGAGGGAAACTTTAAGTTTCGCAGGCTCCTAACGAAAGCCCATCTCTTTCAGACTTTGTATTGCCGAATGAATAGGTATAGGAAGTCAAAGATGGCTACCAGAAGATAGGTTGCCATTAGTCAAGACGGGTGACATGGTGATGGCAAAGAATGTTGTCAAAGAATATAAGCTCCTTAGCGACAGCAGTTCCATCAGAATGGAGAATTTCTTTATATATACATATAGGCACAGGTGTGGCTGTGTGGTAAGAAGATTGCTTCCCAACCACATGATTCTGGGTTCAGTCCCACAGCGTGGCACTTTGTGCAAGTGTCTTCTACTATAAATTCGGGCTGATATATATGCATATATCTATATGTGTGTGTGTTTGTATCTTTTTTTGACACCTACCAACACTCGACAATCGGTGTTGATGTGTTTACGTCCCAATAACTTAGCGGTTCGGCAAAAGAGACCGATAGAATAAGTAACAAACTGTGAAAAATAAGTCCTGGGGTTGATTTGCTCGACTAAAACCCTTCAAGGCGGTGCCCCAATGATTGAAATAAGTAAAAGATAAAAGATATATATATATATATATATATATTATATGTATATATATATATATATATGTATATATAAATAAATATACATACATGCATACATATATATATATATATATATATATATATATATATATATATATATATATATATATATATATATATATATATATATATATATATATATATATACAAACACATACACACACACACATATATATATGTGTATATACATACACATATATACATACATCTATAATGGAAAAATAAAAATTAATAACATTTAACTGCAAAGAAACTAAATGATCCATTATAAATAAACGGCCTACAAGCTTGTTACTTGGGAACAATTTAGATTACTCTTAGTTATAGAATAAATAAATCTGCATGTAGTTTAAATCAATATATACACTTACAAACTACAAGCATTGAATACTGCTGAAACAAAATTACTACCGAAATAATGTTAGCGATAGAGAAACCCCACGCGTTGCAGAGAAATCAACAGAAACCATACTCACGTCTTAACCCGATGCTGCAAAACACTGACAGAACGATGTCTGTCAACGGACGGAAGCTAGTCTTAACTACCCAACGGAAGTGTGTTGTACACTAACAGTGAATGACAACAACTCAGCGGAAGAGAAGTCGTACACAACAGTTAATGATAGCCAGCGCCCCACCAACAAACTTCTAAACAGTGGTTTAATCATCTGTGTATATATATATATATATATATATATATATATATATATATCATAACATAAATAATATATAAATATATGCATATATCCATACATATATGTACATACCTACATCTATATGTATACATACATGCATATATAAATACAGGACATCACAAAAAACGTTAAACACAATGAGAAATGAAAACACAAAGACGAAGACAGAAAAGGAACTTTTTTTCGAACAACGAGAAAAAAAACAAAACAGAGAAACGAGACATGCAGCATAAAGAATATTTCCCTTCTTCAGT
>NC_068985.1:52006705-52019632 GCF_001194135.2 Octopus bimaculoides
ATTAAATATTATTTTACAGAATAATAGAATTAGAATTTCTTTGATTAAAATCCTTTCTAGCATGGAAGTACCCAAAGAGCATTTTGAGGCACATAATGTGTTATGAGTACGAAAAAGGAAACTCATTTCACTCTTTTTGGATAGACTTGTGACTGGTGACGAAAAATGGATCTTCTATCGAAATGTTAAATGCCTTAAACAGTGGCTTGGTAAAAGGGGAAAAGCTCAACCACAACAGAGAAGGGAACTTCATGGGAAAAAGGTTCTTCTTTCTATCTGGTGGGATTGCAACGGAGTGATTCACTTTGAATTGTTACCACCTAATGCAACAATCAATGCTCAAGTCTACTGTCAGCAATTAGAGCGTTTGAACCAAACTTTGACGTAAATCAAAGTGAATCGAAAAGGAGTGATGTTTCATCAGGACAATGCACGACCCCACACTGCAAAGATCACATCACAGAAGATTGAAGAGCTTGGTTGGGAAAAAATTCCTCATCCACCTTATTCTCTCGACCATGCTCCTTCAGACTACCATTTGTTTCGTAGTTTACAGAATCATTTGGGGACATAACTTTCGCAAGCCAGGAGGAGGTCGAAACTGACATTTCAGAGTTCTTCGCTTCGAAACCAAAAGAGTTTTACATTGATGGGATTAAAAAGCTTGTAAATAGATGGAAGGAAGTCATAGATAATCAGGGCAAGTACAATGATGATTAAATTTCACTTAAATATAACATTTGATCAATCACTTGTTTTCTTTATTCAAAATTCGGACAGAACTTATGGGATAACCTGATAAATATATAACTACGTACACGGACACATCCTTAAAAACATACAAATATAGATATATGCATGCGTACGTACATATATCCAATCATACATACGTACATACAAATATATGCGAGCATACATTGATGCATGCAGACATAAAACATGTAAATTCGTACTTACATATGCGTATTTACATGCATCCATACATTACATTCATATATATGTACATACATTTATACATTCACACATACATCCAAATATACATAATACAAACATACATACATGCATACGTACAAACATACAAACATTATACATATATGCATGACATTACATACACATGTACATAATATACACATTCATTCATTCATCCATCCATCCATCCATCCATCCATCCATCCATCCATACGTACAATGCCTTAAAAGCAATCTATACGATGAAGTATTGGCACAATGCTGTAGCTGAATCATATTCATTTATATAATTATTTATAGAATAATTTTATGCAATGATATAAGAATGACAACTCAGCAACTTAAAACTCATGCAACGGCACAGAAACAAATGTTGCAGTTTGTAATTAAAGCCTGTTTTTCCATTTTCGTTTTCTATAAATTTTTATATTGGGTGTATACACTAACGGGGTTCCACAACCTTGTATGATGCCATATGGTAACCAATAACAGTACAGGAGCTTTTAAATGCAGGTTATGAGATTATTACCAAGATAATATTGAATACATACACACACAAAGAAAACAGCAACAGACGAGGTTGACTATAGGCCAAAGGAATATAGGCCAAAGGAATATTGGTGGAACTTAAAAATTAAGACAGCCACCAAGTAAAAACACAACCGGCCAGATATTGTTGCGTAGGATCGCAAGGAGAAGAGGATCGCAATTTTGAGGGATGGAGCATGTTGGTTATATGAAATGGTATTTTGTTTTACTGATCCTGCAGGGATGAAAGACTAAGCTTATCTCGATTGCATTTAAACTCAGAATGTAATGAGCCGGAAGAAAAGCTGCTAAGCATTTTGTTTGGCATGTTTCAGATTCTGTGTATTCAATTTGACATTACAAAGAAGGAAACAAGAGAATTAGTGCTATATCAATGTTGCAGATGCCTGTGTTACATTGATCTCCTCAGCGAAAAATCCACTGTCTGTTTGAGATTTTATGTTCCAGACCTAGGAGTTAGAAATTGGGGGGGGGGGGGAAATAATGAAATAAAATAAAAAATATAAATAACAAAAGAAAAAAAAAACGCAACATCAAATTTAATACTGATAATCGCGTATTTGACATGAGAAATTCTAAGTGTTTGAAGTTGTTAAAATGCCTACAAGCAAAACTGCAAAATGGCCATAGACGAGAAGCATTTCAGATTTCGAGTGAGAGTACTTATCCAGTCTGAATTTATATGCACATGCAAATACACTCATTCACAAACACAAGTACGTATACATACATGCACATACATACTTAAATGAAGGAGATGAGAAATTCGAAGACGATTCAGTGCGACTTTAAGATAACTATAGAGCAGTTTTTATGTATGTCTGTTTTAATGGAAATGATGTAATTTAAATACACTGTCTAACTATAATTCTTTGATTTCATATAACATTGACAGACATGATTTGACTGTTATGAATCATATACATTGTAAACGTTGGAACGAGAGAGAAATATATTGAAATAATTCAACTGCGCTTACAGATTAGATTCATGTCTTACATGAGCTTTGGAAATAGCGAAAGCAGGCTATCTTCTTTGCTAAAAAAATTAAACCTGTACGTCACTATTTGTATATATGTATATGTGTGTGTGTGTATGTGTATGTATATCTATCTATCTATCTATCTATCTATATATATATATATATATATACACACACACACACACATATATACTCACATATATATGTATACACACGCGCGCGCACACATACATACATACAAACACACACACACACACACACACACACATATGACGAATAAGGATGTATTAAACACCATATTACCATACAAGAGATAAATTCTTTATTTATTGAAATTATTTTTGCTCCCTGCTATAATGCAAAAATCGCTTGGTAGCAGTTGGAACCAACACCAAAACGGGAAGGAAAGATAAAATCAAGAATCAAGATTTTTCCAAATCTGACATGCGATTAAAGCAAACACAGTCTGTCGACAAGAGGAGAGCTGTCCATACATGTTTCTGCCTCGGTAGATCTCATCGGCATAGCAGTTGTTTTATCATATCGGTTGAAGACAAGATGCTTTGGCGTATAAAAATGAGAACAATCCTCACCACATATTCGCACACATTATTTTTATTTAGATATTTTGTCCTTATTTTCTTGTTCATTCTCTTTTAAGATATCTGGGGTTGCATGCCTGCGTTTCACTTATTTTTTTATACATATTTATAATTTTGTCCATATCATAGAAAATGTGGTCTAACACATAAAATTCTGTTTATATCCTCCTCTTTTCCTTTAGTTTACAATTTATGCCAAGCATGTGAACAATAACGTCGTTGTAGGCTCGCAATGCGTCAATCACTTTGTTCAATACGCCGTGTTGGAATCTTTAAATTGGAGTTTTCTAAATTGCATCGCAACATTTTAATTATTGATAATCCACAGATCTGTCACAAAATTAAATCAAATGCAATAAGTTTTTACGAATATTTGATGTAGGAGTAGACGTGTGGTAAGTAGCTTGCTAACGAACCACATGGTTCCGGGTTCACTCCCACTGCATGGCACCTTGGGCAACTGTCTTGTACTATAGCCTCGGGCCGGCCAAAGCCTTGTGAGTGGATTTGGTAGACGGAAACTGAAAGAAGCCCGTCGTATATATGCATATATATATATATATATATATATATATATATATATATATATATATATATATATATATATATATATATATATATATGTATGTATGTGTATGCATGTGTATATGTTTGTGTGTCTGTGTTTGTCCCTCCAATATTGCTTGACAACCGATGCTGGTGTGTTTACGTCCCCGTAACTTAGCGGTTCGGCAAAAAAGACTGATAAAATAAGTACTAGGCTTACAAAGAATAAGTCCTGGGGTCGATTTGGTCGGCTTGGGGCTAAAGTGGAAGATACTTTCCCAGGCGCAGGCATGGTTGTGTGGTAAGTAGCTTGCTTACCAGCCACATGGTTCCGAGTTCAGTCCCACCGCGTGGCACCTAGGGCCAGTCTCTTCTACTATAGCTTCGGGCCGACCAAAGCCTTGTGAGTGGACTTGGTAGACGGAAACTGAAAGAAGCCCGTTGTATATATACGTATATATAAGTATATATGGCTCAGTGGTTAGAGCATCGAACTTACGACCGTGAGGCTGAGAGTTCGAATCCCGAACCTGGCAAGACACTTGAGCAAGACACTTTATTTCATTGCTCCAGTTCACTCAGCTGTAGAAATGAGTTGCGATGTCACTGGTGCCAAGCTGTACCGGCCTTTGATTTTCCCTTGGAGGACATCGGTGGCGTAGAGAGTGGAGGCTGGTATGCATGGGTGACTGCTGGTTTTCCACAAACAACCTTGCCCGGACTTGTGCCTGGGAGGGTAACTTTCTAGGTGCAATCTCATGGTCATTCGTGACCGAAGGAGGTCTCCGACTATATATATATATATATATATATATATATATATATATATGTGTGTGTGTGTATATATGTATGTGTGTGTGTGTGTGTGTGTGTGTGTGTGTTTGTGTATATATGTTTGTGTGTCTGTGTTTGTCCCCCCCCCCCATCATCGCTTGACAACCGATGCTGGTGTGTTTACGTCCCCGTAACTTAGCGGTTCAGCAAAAGATACCGATAGGATAAGTACTAGACTCATAAAGAATAAGTCCTGGAATCGATTTGTTCGACTAAAGACGGTGCTCCAGCACGGCCGCAGTGAAATGACTGAAACAAATAAAAGAAAGAAAAGGTGCGGTGCAACTGAACCCGAAACCATTTGGTTGCAAAGCTAACTTTCTAACCACACAGCCACGTGTCAATAAAATTTTTGTAATCATTGATAGCTGGCAGCCAATGTGAAAAAGTTTAGAAAGCTGTTTTACATAGCTACAATTATGAAATAATTAGTATCGTCGCTAATAATGCCCAATTATATCAAAAGCGCCTTCAAACTTGTTAATAATGGATATTCAAAATTATTCTTTAGATTATAACACTATTAAAGATAAATGAATTACAAAAAATTGTGGTAGGGTATTGTAAGGCATGTAAATAGGATATGTTTGTTGAACAAAAATTTATAAAAGCAAACAAACAAACTATAATATTACTAGCGTATTCAAGCCGTCAATAATTACGGAGTTATTTAAGGCATCGAGCTGGCAGAATCGTTACCGCGCTGAAGAAAATGTTTAGCGATATTTCTTCCGACATTACGTTCTGAGTTTAAATGCCACCAGAGGCGATTTTGCCTTTCATCTTTTCAGGGTCGATAAATAAGTACCAGTTAAACACTGGAGTTGATGTAATCGACTTAAACTCTTCCCTGAAATTCCTGACCTTGTGTCAAAATTTGAAACCGATAATTACAGAGTTATTATAGAAAAAGTTACCTGATGAAAGTCGATAATTAGAGGATGAGAATGTATATAAAAATGCTGAAATGAACAGGAAAATAAGAAAATTTTATCTACTACTCTCCAAAATATTATACAGGTATGATTCGCTGCAGAAGTTCATGAAGAACAACGTTTCTTGTGTAGACATGAGGAGGTACTAACACACCTTGATCTGAATTTTCGGTCTGTAACTTCAAAATGTTCATAACTCTGACCCTAATCCTAACCCAGATCAGATAATCTCACAGCGTAGAGTAGAGATACTGAAGTAGGCCGCACGCCAACGTAGCATCGAAATTTCGTATGACTGTCGTGATGCCAGCCGAATCATTTGAATTTATGAACATTAAAATGATGAGATGATGAAGATAGCAGAATGAACTTCTGAATCCCACCCCCAATAAACAGAACAACACTAGCAAGTGTCTTAAAGTTAAAGAAAAAGATTTCTATTAGTCTTAGTGGAAAAAAAAAAATCAAATCAAACTTAACTATTGTGCAGCCGCAACTTGCCTCAGAAGAACAGTTCGAGCTACAATTATGATGAAGAAATATCTTTGAAATGTTGTGATGCATGGCAAATCGTCAAAATCTATGAATATTGAAACATTAGTTAAGCACTGAAAAAGCAGAATGAACTTTCAAATGCAAAAGATAAACAGAACAACTAAAGGGTGACGCTGTTGCAGTAAGAAAGTAGAAACACTGTTGGTTAATTTAGAAAACTTCCAACTGTTTCATTTAGTATTGTGAGACAAATACAAAAAATAAACAGAACGACTCCAGCTTCTATCGAATGATTTAGAACATAATCTTATAGGTGGAACAAATTCAACACCTCCAAAAGCTAAAGTGTTGCTGCGTGGTAAGAAGCCAGGCGCAGGTGTGATTGTGTGGTAAGAAGATTGATTTCCAATCACATGGTTTCAGTTCAGTTCCACTGCGTGGCATCTTGCGTAAGTGTTTTCCAATAGTCTCAGGTCGGCCAAAGCCTTGTGAGTAGATTTGGTAGACGGAATCTGAAAGAAGCCCGCCTTGTGTTTGCCCATCCCCACCGCATGATAACCAGTGTTGGTGTGTTTACATCCCCGTAACTTAGCGGTTCGGTAAAAGAAACCCATAGAATAAGTAACAGGCTTAAAAATGTCATGGCTGCAGTCAAATGACTGAAACAAGTAAACGATAAAAAATTAAAGATACATAGGCATGTATCGTATTATACATATATTGATCATGTACAATTGTACGTAACACGTAGGCGTATAGGCGGACACGGAAAACCTTTCGCTTCGGAAGTAATTCCCAGAGAAAATTCTACTCAGATAATATTCACAAAACACACTGGTCTATAGATGATGTCATGGAATCGTAGCATGCATGCGTTTCGGTATCATCGAGTGTCGTCAGCTACGAGTACTGAATTCATTCTTCATAAACTTTTAAGAATGATAGTTCTTATATATAAGAACAACAAATAGCACATTTGTTAATGTGTGTAGAACTTGGAATTAAAGAAGAAGAATCGCACGAAGCTGCCCTGAGTGAAATATATATAACACATCCATGTGCACTCGAATATGAGAAGACTTTTCGCTGTGGAAATAACCCCGTGAGAAAATATTCATAGACAATATGTCTAAAAGGCATTGGGCGTAAATCACGTTATGGGATCGTAGGAACTATGCATTTCTATGTCAATGAGTGTCGTCAGCTACGGATATCGAATTCGTTCTTCCCAACTTTATAAGGATGATAACTCTCATAAGCACAGCAAACAGTATATTTGCTGGTGTGCGTGGAGACAATTTTCTTTCGGACTGTTTCCTCAGTGTAAAGTTTTTCACGTTCGTGGTACACAAACGTGTTAAATATACACGGTTATAGTTTATTCAACGCTGCTTCACACGAATTTTAGTTATTTCAAGGAATATATAGCATCTAAGAGATACTGTCCTCCCCTTTACCTATTTCTGGTCACCATCAGTAAGGGGTTTGATCTAAGTATCTGAGAACGAAATATTACAAAAAACAAAAACAAAAAAAAAAAACAAGATAATATGGCAACCTATTTTCTTTGTAAGTTGTGAAAAAATAAAAGACAATCCTAAAGCAACAAACAAAACAAAGCACAATATAAATTAAAAAAATCTGTGCATTATTTGAAGTATCCACGAGACAAACGAAAATGACGTTCACTTTTTAAACAGTCCATCAACGAAGTAGTTTTACCAAACAAATAACATTTCCTTTACAATACAAACAAATTTTACTTTCTGACAAACGCCATCATTCATATTATTTTCCCATTAAAATTCTTTCGTGCTTTTTGGCTGGGGAACACGACAGCGGTCTAGAAGGACAAACTATTGGAGTTCGAATTACATACATGGTTCCATAAGAGTTCTCTTTTCTTTCTTTTGTGTGTGTATATATATCTATATATGGGTGTGTGTGCGTAACGTCCTGTACCCTGATATGCATGTATATACACATGTAGATGTAAGTATGTACATATATGTGTGTATACATGTATATATATTCTTTGTATTATATATATATATATATATATATATATATATATATATATATATATATATATATATATATATATATATATATATATATATATATATATATACATGTATATGAATATATATATATATATTCACACACACGTACACATCCATACATAAGATGGAGGACTTACGTACGAAGATACACAGTTGTGTGCGTCTCTATATGCGTATAATACACACACACATACACACACTATTTTCATTTAGACATTTTGTCCTTATGTTCTCGTTCATTCTCTTTCAAGACATCTGAGTTTGCATGACTTAACTTTGGGTTTTATTTTATGATTTTTTTTTACATATATATTTTCACATTATGTCCGTATCCTTGTAGATGTGGTCTTCCCCCTAGCGGATAAAAAATAAAACACTTATCAGGTAACACTCATTCAATGACAGCTTTTCTTCACACTTTTTCCCATCATCTACATACATCTGAATTCTTCAACACCCACTCTATTTAATTCCGTTTTTTCTCCTCTATTTTACTCTTTTTCTACATATTTTTTTCTACTTTCCTACTTTCTATTCCTCTACTTATTTTTTCTAGCACTCATTCTTCCCTTTAAACAAAATCTATCTATCTATCTATCTATCTATATATCTATCTATCTATCTATCTATCTATCTATCTATCTATCTATCTATCTATCTGTCTGTCTGTCTGTCTATTCGTCTGTCTGTCTGTCTGTCTGTCTGTCTGTCTGTCTGTCTGTATATCTATCTATCTATCTATCTATCTATCTATCTATCTGTCTGTCTGTCTGTCTGTCTGTCTGTCTGTCTGTCTGTCTGTCTGTCTGATGTCTGTCTGATTGTCTGTCTGATTGTCTGTCTGTCTGCCTGCTCGTCTGTCTGTCTGTCTGTCTGTCTGCGTGCTCGTCTGTCTGTCTCCACCTCTCTCTCTCTCTTATCAGTCTTTTTCTTTCATTGGTAAACTCTCATGCATTTTTCTCACATTTCTTCTTTTCATGTTTGCTTGCATCTTTATTTTCTTATTCTTCAATTCTTTCACTATTTCATCTTTTCATTCAGTTCCGTCTTTCATTTCTGCACGTCAATATATAAATACAAAATTAAGTAGAGTGCTTGAAATTATTTGGGAATGTTGTTAGCATATATATAAATACACATACGCGCGCGCGCGCACATCACTGATGTAATACTCTGAAAAAAAAAGTCACGAATACAACATTCGAATCCCCTGTGGTGTGATCCGTATGGCAGATTAGAGCGGGAGTTAAGCGATTGGTGCGTTGTGTGGTTGATCCTGTTTCAATATCCGGTTGTAACAAGTTCATTCATGATGTCATCTATAACTTCGGTGCAGAGGAATGATTCTGTCGCTCATTAAACCTGGAAGCCTGTTGTTATGTAATATGTCTTCGCCAACTATCACTGGACAGTGACAATAACGTAATTCCAATGGTAGAGCCGCTACCATTGGGATTATGGTCGCCCGACTTGCTGCGTTAGAACTCTCTACTGTCTTTGAAAATGAAGGCAGGACACACCGGATGATTTAATGATAGGTATATAAAAACAGTTGAGAAGGTCATAACTAGAATGCTTTGTATTATAAATTTGCTCGATCGAGATTTATTTAGGGATAAACAACGACAATAAGACGACGAGCATCACCAACACAAGTACCACTAGCAGCAGCAGCACCACTGCCACCACTACTATAAGTGTAGTTAGTTTGCTCTAAGTGTTGTTAGTTCACAGTTTCATATCCCACTATAAAAAAAAGAAAAATTTTGGATCCTACTTCCCACCACAATTTTCCCACACCCCACGTTGGGAATCACTGAGATAGGGATCGAGAAAGTGCTAGACTCTGCAGTCATTTAAAAGGGCCCACGGTAAAGAGTGCAACAACGCTGACAAACCCGAAACTGAGTGTAGATTCCTTTCTGCGATAAAGACTGCCGCTAATGGAAATGGCTTCTTGGATACGAAAAACGCTACCAAAAATAGGAGGCAACGTCCATGGTCAACATTAACTGATTCTAGCTTTAGATATATGATACCGAAAAATCTTATAGCCAAGAATGAAAACAGTGATAGGCCTACCGTTTGCTTGGCTAAACTTTTATATTCACACTTTACACTGTGAGGTCAATAATTTAGTGATTGATATGTAGCAGGTGGGAGGAAAGAAGTGGGTGCCGAGATGTGCTGAACAAGTTTTAACTTATAAATGTGTGAAATATGAAGGAAAAAAAACAAAACATCGTAGAGAATGAAAGTGTTGTGATATGTAAGAGTAGGTATTGTGTGGGACAGAAGTCAGTTTTCAGTAGACAGTAACTTCGAAATTCAAAATCAGTGCCAGCTTTCTTCTTTCTAATACGCGCACACATACACACACACACAAACACGAATACACACATACACGCACACACACACACACACACACACACACACACACACACACACACACACACACACACACACACACACGTGTATGTGTGTATATGTGTACAGTTGGAATTTATCTTTATGCTCCAATTAAGAGTTGTCGTTGCTATTGTTATTGATATTGTCGCTGTTATTGTGACTGTGGCTAACAAACAGTTTATCATAATATTACAGCTACTTTTTTTTTCTAAGTTAATATTCAAATAGGAGACAAAAGCTTAAGAGCTAAACGGATGCATCAACCGCCCCCTAAAGCCTCCTTGGTTCCCAGTGCGCATATAAAATTTTCCACGCCCCCACCCAGGGTGATACCGCTCGCTCTGAGAAGCACTGTTTAAAAAATAAAACAACTTAGGAAATAAATGCAGTATAAATAGTGAATAAATATATTGACGTATGCCACCCATGTGGATAACACAACTAGGAATAAACATCAATAATCTGCACTGCAGACTCAAACATTGAGATAACATAGTAAGGCGTAAGGTGTAAAGCGAATAATTAAGTTCACAGGACGCTAACTTAGATCTTGCGGGGAAATGTGATTGAAATGTACAGAGATATTCTACGCTTCGTACTTTGGAGGGATATCAATGAACTTCAAATATGAATCAAATAGGGATATAAACAAGCTCTGAGGTTTAAAATCAGTTTCGATAGCGCTTCAATGCTGTGTTTTGTCAATCATATAGGAGCGTTTTTGTGGAGGCGCAATGGCCCAGTGCTTAGGGCAGCGGACTCGCGGTCGGAGGATCGCGGTTTCGATTCCCAAACCGCGCGTTGTCTGTGTTTATTGAGCGAAAACACCTAAAGTTCCACGAGGTTCCGGCAAGGGATGGTGGCAACTCCTATTGTATTCTTTCGCCTCAACTTTCTCTCGCTCTTTCTTCCTGTTTCTTGAGTAACGCTTCGATGGACTGGCGTCCCGTCCAGCTGTGTGTGTGTGTGGGGGGGGGGAATATACGCCACAGGAACCGAGAAACCGGGCCCATGAGCCTGGTTAAGCTTTAAAAGGGCGAAAAGAAAAAAAAAAGGAGCGTTTATTAAGCAATAACAGCAAAAATGTATACATTAGTCATGCGAACAAAAGTGATCAAAGTACAATTTTACGCCAAAATTGGCGTACTTGGTTATATTACAAATTGTCTAAATAACGGCTTCAAATTTTGGTACAAGGCCAGCAATTTTAGTGTAGGGGATATAGTTGACAAGACCTCGGCTGCATTTGAACTCAGAACGTAAAGACGAACGAAGCAGCACTTAGAGAGAAACGTGTAGATGTATGAAGTGAGTTACGGAGACGGAAAGATTACCAGGCAGAAAGATAAGAAGAAATAGAGCGAAATGTTGAGTATTATAGACATGAGAAGGGACTAAATGAAGAATCTAAATGAAGAGAAAGAATAGAAAACAGAGTAAATTCAACAGAAGAGAGCGTTGGAAATTATGGTTTTGGTGATGATGGTAGAAAGAGAGAGGCAGGAAGCAAGTAGGAGAGGTTAGAAATGCAAAGGTTAGAGGTGAATTTAGAGTGAGGGGGAGTGAGAAAGAGAGGGAGATAGGGGGAGAGATAGAGATAGATAGCTAGCTAGATAGATAGAGAAATAGATAGATAGATAGATAGATAGATAGAGAGAGAGAGCGAGAGAGAGAGAGAGAGAGAGAGAGAGCAGTGGTTGTGAGGTTATTAACAAAGACATGTTTTTTGAAGGTGTATTGCAAGACCTACTGAAACGCAACACCTCGACGGTAGTTTCTTGAGGTTAACGACATCAACAGAAAACAAGATAGATAATAACAATAAGAACAACAACAATAGCAACACAAGTAACAACAACAATGACATCGATCACAACCACTAAGACAGCTTATATGCACCACCCCTACCAATTAGAAAGAAAAAGAAGAAAACTTCCACTGTAATGGGAATGAAGACAAATATAGTAGACATAAGCAGAATTTTATGCTTATTTCAGCCTCAAGATGGTGTGACATTTTACCTTGGTGAATGGCACAGAATACAAAAGAAGGTGGAAAATAGTAAAAATACTAAAACCAACAAACAGAACAATACATATAAAAAACAAACCATCAACTCTAAGATTATCAAAAGCATAATAACAAGAGCAATAACAACGGTTTCAAATTTTGGCACAAAACCAGCAATTTGGGGGCATGTGATTAATGATTAATGAATGCCATTAAGTTGACTGTGTTCCGAAGATCATATCTAAAGGCATTGTTTTAACAACGTACTTAAGGTACCGTGGTCCACTTTAGAGAGGGGTTTTCGCCATCTTTAGCAACTAATCATTTATTACCGCTTATCTTTTACTTGTTTTATTCATTGAAGTGCGGTCATGCTGGAGCACCATTTTGAAGGGTTTTAGTCGAGCAAAAAAAAAAACCACAGTACTTTTTTCTTATTAAAGTCTGGTACTTATTCTATCAGTCGCTTTCGTCGAACACCAGTTGCCAAGCGATGCAGGAGTACAATTCCACCATTACAACCCCCCATGTAG
>NC_068985.1:52020274-52021463 GCF_001194135.2 Octopus bimaculoides
TATGTTGTTGTACTTGGGGTTGGTCATATTGCCAGTTTAGCCAATAAAAACACACGCACTGTATATTTGGTGTTAATTTGCTTCAGCTTTATATTACATTATATTACATTAATCCTATTTCGGCCAAAGTTCTTTCGTCACACTTCCGTGACCTCATCAGTGGTCGCTGAAGCAAATTAACACCAAATATACAGTGCGTGTGTTTTTAT
Organism: Octopus bimaculoides; assembly: GCF_001194135.2. Taxonomy (NCBI): domain Eukaryota; kingdom Metazoa; phylum Mollusca; class Cephalopoda; order Octopoda; family Octopodidae; genus Octopus; species Octopus bimaculoides. Next base: position 52,020,484 of record NC_068985.1, read on the forward strand.
TGGCTAAACTGGCAATATGACCATCCCCAAGTACAACAACATCTGTTTCAACACACGATTTCACATAAAAAATCTTGCAAAACAAATATATATATATATATATATATATATATATGTTTGAGAGTAAATGACGCGTTCGGTAGAGGGAAGAAATATTCATATTTGTTACATTTGAACTTTTCCAAGGTATATTGTTATTTTAGATTTGTATTTTTTGTGAGTTAGTGAATTATTTACAAATCTAAATACGTATTTAAATGAACTATTATTGTGTGATATATGCTGATATACAGAAACAAGAAGATAGTATATCTTTTTAGTTTTAAACTAGTTTATATCATAAATTCGATTGTGAGATATATTTGTCGATTGGATGTGCATATATTGGCAGACAAGTGTATATTGTTTTGTGAAACGAATGTAGATTCACAACACTACAGTAATTCAAAACTAAACAAGAGCACTCAGAGAGCGCAAACTTCCTCCAAGGCAACACCAACGTCCTCTCAACGATTAGCCGAAGATGATTTTTAAAATGGGAATATCTGAAATAAACTTGACTGTTCTCAGAAACGAGAATACTAAAAATGAATCCAACCGCTCTCAAAAATTAAGTAAAAAACCCGGAAAAATAATTCAGAATCCTTGTCCTGTACAGGATCGACCCCAAAATCTAATCAGTTCGTGTCAGTCACGAGTTAAAACATCCCTGAAAGTTTCGTCCGAATCCACCTAGCAGTTCTTGAGATATCTTGTCCATGGACAAACAAACAAACAAACAAACAAACAAACACGACTGAAAATAAAACCTAGAAAGAAAAGAAAGAAGGATAAAAGTTTACTCTTTTACTCTTTTACTTGTTTCAGTCATTTGACTGCGGCCATGCTGTCACACACACACACACAAACATACACATACATACACACACAAACACACACATATATGATACTAAATGCATATATATATATATATATATATA
>NC_068985.1:52021823-52025547 GCF_001194135.2 Octopus bimaculoides
GAATCAATAAAAATAAGATAATTCCATATATATATATATATATCATATATAATATATATAATATATAACATATTTATGTATATTTACCATATAATATATAGTATATATAATACAATATGTATGTATATATATATGTATATATACACACACACACGCATACATATATGCAGATACATGCACACACGAACACACATATCTATCTATCTATCTATCTATCTATCTATCTATCTATCTATCTATCTATCTATCTATCTATCTATCTATCTATCTACATACTTTCATGTACATACACATGATACAAGTATTTGTGTTTGCGTATGGGTGTTTAAGGTTTTCTTTTGAGACATCCTCGTCCTATGAAATAATGGTTTCAAGTATTAACATAGGGCCAGCAATGTTTTGAGAGGATGGGCAAGTCGATTACAACAGGTTCTTATTTTATCGACTTCAAAAGGATGAAAGGCAAAGTCGACCTCTGCGAAATTTGAATTCATCACTCAGAATAACAATCTTTCTGTCTTTGTGTCACTCAGACAGGGAAACTGTAAGAAAAATCACGGAAGTAGGAGGTGTTACTTGTGTAGAGGTGTAAGGTATTGCTTTTATGAATAATAATGAATACTATATTTCGACGTGTAGATTTTATAAATGTTTTGTAGTAGTTGAACTACAAAATACAACACTATGGTATGCAATTGTTTTTAGAATGCATTTTTCGATGAAGCATAATAGATGGTGCACTATAAGAAAATCAATGATTCCAAAGCCATTTCAAGGCTGTCTATCTTGCGGTAAACGGTGCTGATGATAACCAAGAATTTAGAGATGCAGTATTTACGGCTTCCGTCTTGAAATGACTTGGTGTTTTTCAAAACCCGCTGCCTAAAATCAGAAAGTTTCTCCACAATAAATTACCTGGGAATATGGCCTTTATGCAGGCCATATTCACAGCTTATATGATCTAAATGTTTGTTTAAATAAAAGACATTTAAGCGTAATATTTTTACGGAACGGTAATTCAAAAAATATATCGAGATAGAACATTGGTAAGGTTAAATTTAAATGGGAAGTTAAATTCAAAATTCAGGAGTTAAAAAATTGAAAAATTAAGTTTAAAATTTTGATTTAAAAAAGTGAAAAATTAAATTTCAAATTTAGAATTTGAAAAGTGAAAAATTAGATTTAAAATTTTAGAAAATTTTTCGAGGGTAATTTATTCGAATGTAATAGTTTGACATAAGTCTCTTAAAATAGTGATTAATTGAGAATTTCAAAATATAATAGGCAACAAAGGCACTAATCTTTTAACATTTATAAGTTAAATGTAAAACAATAATACAAATTTCGAACTGAAATAGGAAATAGTTTCACGTACAAATTCCCTACAACGGAAATACGAGACCTTGTTATGTGTGCACAGCTGAGACCTTTGAAATTTTATATGCCCAGAAATCACTGCTAAATAAATATTCGGAAGTCTCTATACGTTGTCATATAACTAAATTTTAAACACTATACACCAATCATACTTCCTAATACATAAGACCTCTCGATTTATTTTATGTTTATAATTTATTCTTAATCAATTTTTTTTTCCAGTTTTGTATTCATTATTCATTTATATATTTTCTTTTTCCGTTATTTTTCCTCTGTATTTTTAAATTGCAAATAATAACATAAACTTGAACAATAAACGGCACATCTACAAGTTTGAAAAAATTATTCAAACATTTCATTAATTTCCAGAAAATAACTTTATTAAAGAAATATTGATATCCACGTTAACTTCGACATTTTGATTTGTGTAACGTAAGAATGATATTCTGTAGTAAATACATTTAGTAAATACATTTATTAGTAACTCCAGTGACATTAAGGTAGCGAGCTGACAGCGTCATCAGCGCGTTAGAAAAAAAATGCTCTACAACATTTCTTTCGGATTTACTTTCTGAGTTCAAATTTCGCCGAGGTCGACTTTGCTTTTCATCTTTTCGAAGCCGATAAAATAAGTACCAGTTGAGTACTGAGATCGATGTAGTCGGCTAACCCTTCCCCTTAAAATTATTGGCTTTGTACCAAAAATGCCAAACATATAATTATCACAATGGCAATTGTTCAAAGAGAGAGAGAGCAGAGTGAGAAAGATAGATAGATAGCTGAAGAATTCTAAACCAGTATATTACTGGTACTCTATTAATCCCAGAAGTATTAAAAGTAAACTCTACACCAAATAACATTTGAACCCTGTATCTAGGTAACGAAATGTCTGACTGTTTTCCTCAGCTGATTGCCATAGGGTCACTTGGTAACTCACTCCAACCTCTGACTCATAAATGTGGAGTCTTCTCCCCTACCTTTTCCACCGCTACTGTTTGGTTTCTGCTCCGTTTATCTGGCCGGTCTTCTGTCACCTACATTCAGACGTTCTCAGCTCATTTGTCTCTGCACCTATCTCTCATCATTTATATCAGGATTCTCTGCAGATCCTGCATTAACCCCTATGGCGAGCTCTTTCTTCCCAGATATCAGTCCTCTGGAATTCGGCCAACCCATCTTTTTCCTGCATCCGTTAACATGCAGCCGTAAAATAGAAACTTTAACCGCGTCGATCTCACCAGCCTCAGAGGGGTTGCGAATATCCTGGGCAAAGCCCTCTCCTTTACCCCTAGCCGTAAAAAGAAATTGGTAAATGTTTAAAGGGGCTTATTAAATATCAGTTTCAAATTTTGGTACAAGGCCAGCAATTTCAGAGGGGTGGGTGAGTCGACTTCAGCGTTCCCAGTTCTCAGCGAGAACTTTTTATTTTGTTTATCTACCCCGAGAGGGTGAAAGGTAAAGTTGACCTCAGTGGAATTTGGACTCAGAACGTAAAGACGGACGAAATACCGCTAAGAATTTTGCTCAGCGTGCTAACGATTCTGCCGGAACTCCGCCTCAAATGATGCTATTAAATATCAAGAAATATATGTTATCTTTGCATTGTTGGGCACTAGAAGCCATGAATTTTGTCTTCAGTTAAAATAATAAAGAATTTAACTTTTTCTGTAATGCTATTCCAACCAACCAACCAACCACCCATTAATCACGGCTGATTGCTATAACATTGCTGATATAATCATTATTAATTGCTTTTAAGTTTAATGTTTTATAAACTATGTTGTTATAATCACTAATAGTTGTTTTTAAGTTTTATAAATTATGTTATACTGATATTTTTTACATTCGTAAGTTTCTGTTTTAATTTTAAGGTAGTTAGATTTTGCAGATTGTTAGAGTCGCCTGGTTCTCGTAGATTTGGTTTAGTTGAATGAGTAACAGCGATATTAATACTGTTTGATACACTATAGTAGCATAAGTTTTTAAACATATCTTTTGTTTATTTACTTGGTGTGTCTGGAGGAAGATGTAGTGCACATGATCCATGGAGGCCCTCCGAGACTTAAGCTTGATGCCGTTAATGTTCTGCTTAAACTGTTACCGATCGGCACCTGCAGGAATAAAACATGAAAAAGGAGGGAAGCCTAGAGGACCACTGTTTGTGAGGAAGTCCGTCGCATATATACACACACACACACACACACACACACACACACACACACACACACACACATATATATATATATATACATGCATGCGCGTTTTTGTGTTTGCGTCTATCTCCTCACAATCGTTTGAAAAACCGGTGCTGGTTTGTTTGCATCCCCGAAACTTAGTGGTTCGGTAA
>NC_068985.1:52025875-52027926 GCF_001194135.2 Octopus bimaculoides
CGGTAAAAATGCCGCTAATCATTTGCCCACCTTAAATTGTTTCTTATTTATGCACGGGCCCAGAAAAATTGAAGGAAGGGCGAAGTTGATTCCATTGACCCCAGTACTTGACAAGCGCTTTACTTTATCGACTCCGAAAAGATAAAATATAAAGTTGAGATCGGCAGAACTTGAAGTCAGATGTAAAGAGCCGGAACAAATATCACAATGAATTTATTTATTTATCTATTTTCTTTTTTTTTTTTGGCAACGCTCTAACGATTCTGCCAGGCCCTCACCCTCCTGAAAACTAGTTATAGAAGCTGAAATAATTGAGTAGCATAAGTTCTCGGACTGAAGTTGTCATTGTTGTTTAGCCCAACGTCTGTCATAAGGGAAACAGGGCCATCCAACGGGGTGCGGCCGGAGGCTGTGAGAATGTGTATGTGTGTGAGAGGAGCGGTGGATAATTTGCCATATCTAAGTATATTAAAATGGTTTCCAGCTTTTTAAACTTGTCGAATTTCTTGGTGAAGAAAGAAAGAATTATTTTGGTGCCAAAAATAAAGTGGGTGGGGCAAAATTTTTCAGTAATACTTGTGGAACATAAGTAGGGGAGGGAGAGCTGGAATTTGTGGGTTTCAGAACCATTGACTTAGTTACAGGTTAATCTCAAACTTAACAAACACAGACCTATGACCTGATTCCAGCTATGGCCATCTTGTATTTATGACGGCAAATAGGACTACATGATCTAATGTGTCTTGTTTTTATATAAGACTGTAACATGTAATACGAGGGAGAATTGGCTGCGATCTCCAGAAAACAAACGAGCATGTAGAGACTCCTTCGTTGACTAGTAATGACCGAAAAATATTTCTTTCTACAGTAGGTACAAAGCCTGAAATTTAAAAGAGGAGTCCAGTCGATTATATCGATGCCAGGGTTCAACTGGTATCTATTTTATTGACCCCAGAAGGGATGAAATGCAAATTTAACGACAGTGGTATTTGAATTCAGAACGTAAAGAACCAGAAGAAATGCCGCTAAGTATTGTGTCCGACGTGATAACGTTTCTGCCAGTTCATGAACTCGAAATCCTGAAATAGCAGGGAACAAATTCTTATGTAGACATAATGCCTTAAATATGGTGGATGGGTTAGTCGATTACATCGACCCATATGTTCAAATAGTGGTTTATTTTATGGACCCTGAAAGGATGAAAGGTAAAGTAGACCACAGTGAAATCTGAACTCAGAACCTAAAGAATCAGAAGAAAAACCATTAAGAACTCTGTCCGGTGTGTTAACAATTCAACCAGCTCATCGCCTTTACAGACCTAAAAATATTGATTTCGAATTTCTGGCACAAGACCAGCAATTTCAGTAAATGAGGCAAATCGATTACAATGACTCCAGTGATGAACTGGTTCCTATTCTATCGACCCTGAAAGAATGAAAGGCAGAATTTGAACTCAGAACGTTAAGACGAACGAAATGCCGCTAAGCATTTTACCCGCCGTGCTAACGATCCTGCCAGCTCGCCGCCTTTGCAGACCTAAAAATATTAAAACATGCTATACATACGACCAATACAAACCATTTATAAATGTCACATGAAAGCGGGATGAAGGAAAAGATAGTATTTACTCACCCCTAGGGTGTTTAATGGAATGCTGAGCGTAAACAGACGAATTTTAGTTAGAGCCAAAGCCCTACCCACTCGGCCCAACCCTACACACAGACAAAAACATCAGCAGTGAAGCAGGACTAGAGGCACCTATTGTCTGCATGTCATTGTCTCGAGAGCTTGTTGCGTCATTCGTTTATACACTCACAGACACTTACTCCATATTATATACATCCTCCCACACAAACATCCGTGTAAAGTTTTCATTCTTCTTTTCTTTGTGCTTTTTAAAGTAAATACGCACGCACCCAGATATACGTACATACACACATATATATGTATGTATATGTACACATACGCGCACAAACACGTGTACACACATGCATGTATAAAGGTACACACACATATATATATATATATATATATATATATATATATATATA
>NC_068985.1:52028374-52030108 GCF_001194135.2 Octopus bimaculoides
ACAGATTCATATATATACACACAAGTGTGAGTGCGTACATATGTATTCATTATGTATACACACACATATATACCTGTGAATATATATATATATATATATGAGTGTATGAATGTGCATATATATATATATATATATATATATATGTGTGTGTGTGTGTGTGTGTGTGTGTGTGAGTGAGTGTGTGTGTATGTAATTCACAAGGAAATACAATGTAACATATGTCTAGCTTTATGTTCCCTACCTTCTAAAATTATTTTTCTATTTTGAAAATGTATTGATACCCAGCTGTGTACTTACTTATACTCATATACACACATACACACATACATACATACATACTAACATACATACGTACGCACAGATATAAATATATGCATAAGTATATATATATATATATATATATATATATATATATATATATATATATATATATATATATACACATACATACATACATACACACACACACATACACACACACACATATATATATATATATACATATATACATACATACATACATACATACATACATACATATATATATATGTATATACACAGTGTGTTCACAAAGTCTCTCCGCTGTAAGTATTTTATTGCAAACTAAATATTTATAAGATGGTATAGGACTACAAAAGAATATGTTAGACTTTACAAGAATTTTAAAAAACTTTATAAGAGGTGTTGAATATGTCGTCCTTCGTTTTCAATACATGAATTGACTCTTATACACGTTTTGAAATGCATCTTGGAAAGCCTGACGCTGTATGGACCCTGTGAAGGTTATGATTGCGTCTTTTAGCTCATTAATAGTTTTCGGCCGATTCTTGGATACTGATCCTTCATTTGCTCTCCCGGAAAAGAAAAAAACTCTGGCGGTGTTAAATCAGGTGTTCTTGGTGGCCAAAGTCACTTTGAAATAATCCGTTCACCGAAAAACTCTTGAAGTAGCGGCATGGTGATGTGCGAAGTATGTGCTGTAGCTCCAACTTGCTGAAAGTATGCATTATTAATTTCACTATCAGTGAGTTGGCCTACAAATGGATAGACAATATTTGAGCAATATCTCAATTCAGACAATTAATCTTCTCAATTAACCCAATTAAAGGAGGCAATTGATGAAAAACGTCCAGAATTGGCCAACCGAAAGGTTGTCATATTACATCAGGACAACGCAAGACCGCAACTTTCTTTGCAAACCAGGTAAAAATTGGTGGAGCTTGGATGGGATGTCCTAATTCACTCACCGTGCTCACCTGACCTTGCATCTTCGGATTATCATTTATTCCGATCCCTACAAAATGCTCTTAACGAGAAGAACTTCAATTCCTTAAAAGAGTGTAAAAACTACTTAGACCAGTTTATGACTCAGCAAGATGCCAAGTTCTGGGAGGATGGGATCACGAAGCTGCCTCAAATGTAGCGAAAGGTAGTGGAACAAAATGGGAAGTATGTGGTTCGGTAAAAGTATGTACAACTGCCTAAATATTGTTAATGAATTTTACTTAAAAAATGCTACAAACTTTTTTACCAACCCTATGTATGTATGTATGTATGTATGTATGTATGTATGTATGTATGTATACAAATGTATGTGAAGATTTACAGGATTCTAGATGTATGTTTTCCTGGTTTGAATAATTGCATATCTCTCCAATTGAGAAATAGTCGATTTCTAGTCTAAAAGCATGACGCTTTCACTGGAACTTAAACAGCCCTGCACGCATCCATATA
>NC_068985.1:52030145-52032063 GCF_001194135.2 Octopus bimaculoides
ATATATATATATATATAGAGTACGAGAATTTTAATGGAGATAAAGCTCCAGTATATAGTACAACGGTTTTTTCACTCGTATATGAGCTAAAGATTAATAAAATTTGGTATAAGATAAAAATTTCAGATATTTGTCTTAAACTTTCAGATAGGCAAATTCATAATTCAGATGGATGCTATGAGATATTATTCCATTCAAATAACCACATATTTATATTAAGACATAATGATGAAAATATAGAAATATAAGAATATAAATATAAAAAATACGGCCGGCCTTCCACATTGGTCGCGGCGCAAATATTAGACTGAGACCGACGCGTAGATTCTCAAGATTGGTATCGAGGAAGTTAGTCATGTAACCAATTCTTTTGATAATTATTAGTTGAAATCTGAATCAATAATTCGGATGTTGTACTTTAGATTTCTCATTAGTTTGAGCATAGGTATTTTCTGTCTACAAATATTTCCCATGTTGGTATCTGCTGTTCACATATTTCAAATAATGTATGTATGTATGTATGTATGTATGTATGTATGTATGTATGTATGTATGTATGTGTGTTTGTATTCATGCATTTATGTATCTATAAATATATGTATGTTTGTATGTATGTATGCATGCACGTATATATAAATATAAATAGATATATAGATATAGATATATAAATATATAGGTATATACATATATGCATAAACATAGACACACACGAATACACACATACACACACACACACACACACACACACACACACAAACACACACATACACACGCACGCACACACACATACATATAGGAACATATATATATATATAAATGATTTTGAAGGCTGAAGAATAAATGATAACCAGATGGGGCAATGTCCGGCGAATATGGCAGGTGGGGTATCATTTCCCATTCAAACTACTCCAGTCTTTGGAATGTCATCCTCACTGTATGTGGCCGATGGTCGTTTTCCTTCTAGCGCGAACTCAAGCCGCAGTAGATCTTTGTTATCATTTGATTTCGGTTTAAAAGTTCAAAGTGGACTAGACCTTTCATATCTCACCAAACAGATAGCAGCACCTTATGTGGGTGAAGATCTTCTTTAGCTTGGGGTGCCGGTGCTTCTCTCTTCCCTACCCATTGTCTTCGGCGCTTGACATTTTTATAGAGAACCCATTTCTCATTACCAGCCACTATTCGGTTCAAAACATGGTTCATTCGTGAGACGTGATAACAAAGAAGAGCACACATTCACTCTCTACGCGGATTAGACTCGGAGAGGACGAGGCTCGTCTTCTAGGCTGTAGTTTCTGGCTCGGAATTTCTGGAACTGCCATTGACACTGGCATACGCTTATTGTCCTATCCCCATTTACTGCATTAATATTCCTTGCATTTTCCGTTGCTTTATTGCCTTTATTGAACTCATAAAGCAAAATATATCGAATATGCTCCTTTATCACTTCCATTATAGCTTTGAAAAACTAACTGCACTCTTCAAAACTTACATTATGAATAAATACAAGGTACAATTACTATCTGCTTTTATAGCAAGTTGATGCAGGTAGTCCCATTCCGTCTTTTAGTTTTTGCAATTGAAAAAACCGCATTATTTATGGGATGAACCAATATATGTATAGACGCAGGCGCGGTTGCTGGGTACGAAGCTTGCTGCCCAACGATATGGTTCTGTGTTCAAACCCATTGCACGGCATCTTGGTCAGATGTCTTCTACTGTAGCTTCGGACTGACCAAAGATTTGTGAGTGTATTTGGTAGATGGGAACTGAAAGAAGCCCATCATACATACATATATATATATATATATATATATATATATATATATATATATATCGTTATGTTTGTGTGTCTTTGTGTCTGAGTTTGTCCCCCAACAATCGCTTGACAACCGATGTTGGTTTGTTTACGTCCTCG
>NC_068985.1:52034119-52034962 GCF_001194135.2 Octopus bimaculoides
TCTCTCTCTCTCTCTCTCTCTCTCTCTCTCTCTCTCTCTCTCTCTCTCTCTCTCTCTCTCTCTTTCCACTCACACACGAACACACACACAGACACACATATGTATGTATGTATGTATGTATGTATGTATTTATGTACATATGGATATATGTAAATACATATATATATTTATATATATATATATGTGTAGGTGTATGCATGTATGTGTGTGTGTATGTATGTGTGTATGTATGTATCTATCTATCTATCTATCTATCTATCTATACATTTATTACAAATCATCAAAATTATTTCATGCATCATTATCAGCTGTTAATTGTTGAATGTTGAATACATTATACACATTATTACATTAATATGATTCAGCTTTAACTGTATGCATGCGCGTAAACTATACGTAACAACCAGCAATTAACACCTGATAATGATGCGTTGAAACAATTGTAGTAATTTGTAATAAAACCTGTTCAATCCGTCTTCTGGTATTAACATTTTTTTTTGCATGTTATCTATGGATATTTACGGATTTCCACATTTTTGTCCGGTAACAAAAGTCCTACTGTATGATAACACTTGGTAGCCGATACCCGGAGTCTTGGAAGGCACACTATAAGTTTTTTACTCATATCGTATCAATATATATGTATATATATATATATGGGAGAATATACAAATAATAACAACAGACGAGGACAGGTGGTGTAAATAACAAAAGTATATATTAGTATGACGCTCGGGAATACGGAAAGTCTTTGACGTTTCGAGCTACACTCTTCAACAGAAAGAATACGGAGACAAGGAGAAAAACACGGAGAAAAAAAATTGAATCGTGTTCAGTCAACGG
>NC_068985.1:52037069-52040561 GCF_001194135.2 Octopus bimaculoides
ATATATATATATATATATATATATATATAAAGGAAAAGATAGACAGACAGTGAAACTGATACAAGAACAGATAGACAGATAAATGGGTAGATAGATAGATAGATAGATAGATAGATAGATAGATAGATAGATAGACGGATAGATAGATAGATAGATAGATAGATAGATAGATAGATAGATAGATAGACGGATAGATAGATAAGTACATAGACAGACATAAAAGAGAATTGTTGAATTATAGGATCTGTATTAACCAATAAAGCAAAAATTAAGTTTAATGAACTAAACCAAAATATAATTAAAAGAAAGAAGTGTTAGTAACACTAGTAGTTGTAGTAGCAGCAGCAGCAGTCTGTGGTTGTGGTGTTGGTGGTGGTGGTTATAGCAATAATTAGTACGTTATCATCGTTATTATTATTATTATTATTGTTATTATCACATAAAGGCAACAAAAAATAAGAAAAGTAATGTGTTTGATTTTGTATACGTATGTTCAGTATGTGATTATGTGATTGTGTAAAATGTGTGCTTGTGTGTGAATTGTGTTGTGTATGTGTGATGTGTAACAGTGTATTCGATGTGTGCGTGGTGTGTGTGTGTGTAATGTGTGTGGTTTGTGTGATTGTGTGTGTGATGTGTGTGGTTTGTGTGATTGTGTATGGTGGATGTCAGTGTGTGTATGACTATAATTTTCTGTGTGTGATTGACTGTTTGTATGTATGACTTTGTGTGCTTGTGTGTATAGTGTGTGTGTGTGTGTGTGTGTGTGTGTGTGTGTGTGTGATTGTATGTAGATGTATATCATACACAATATGCGGTGCGTAGATGTGTATGACTGTATGACAATGCGTGCTTCTGTGTGTATGTATGATTTTGTGTCTGAGTGGTATGCATGTATTAATGTGTGAACAAGTGTCATACGCAAAATGCAGCGCGCGTGTGTGTGTGTATGTATGATTGTATGTATGTGTATGCGTATATGAATGATTGTGCGTGTGTGAATATGTGAACGTATGTCGCACACACATTATGTAGGGTATATTTATGTATGCGTATATATGTGCGTGTGACTGTACGAGTTTGTGATTGTGATTTTGTGTGTTGAGTGTGTGTGTGTACGTGTGTACGTGTGTGCTTGTGTACAACTTTATATGAACGTGTGTCACAGCAATGTGCAGTATGTATATGTATGTATGACTGTGTGTTTATGTATGAATGCGTATGTACGTATGTATGTATGTATCTATCTATGTGTGCATGTGTATGTGTGACGGTGTGTGTATATCTATATGTTCGTATGTTTATGTGTATGAGTATGTAAGACTCTCTGTATGAATGTGTGTATATATAAGTATGATTGTGCGTGTATGTATGTGTATGATTGTGCGTGTATGTATGTGCATGAATGACTGTACGTATGTATATATGTATGTATGTATGTGTTTGTGAGTGTATGCGTGCGTGTACGTGTGTCACCGACGAAATACCAATATATATATATATATATATATATATATATATGTATATATATAGTATGGAAGATTATAAGCGTTGCGGAAGAAGCTAGTCGTTTTGTTTCATTCAATTGATTCCTACCTGGTCTTTGACGAAGTTTTTTTTTGCTGGTCGATCCAATATGTGGCAGGGACATTAGAAGGATATGCACTAGACACAGACTGGCTGTTGGTAACGTCAACCACATTTCTAGTTCAGACCGACCGCGCCAACTACACTCAAAACACGACCTTCCAATCAAACCTTGCAATCTAACACCCCTTGCCACCTTCCCCCCCTCTCTCTCATCTCTCTCTCGTTTTCCTCTCTTCCTCCATATCGTTCTCCCTCTTTCTTTCTCTCTCTCTCTCTCTCTCTCTCATTCTCACACTGTCTCTCTCTCGTGTCACACAATCTCTCTCTCTCTTTCTATCTCTCGCTCTCTCGTTTAATTTTTTTTTCGTTCATCATCTCACTTTTCTTTCTCGATCTTGTTTTTATTCTTTATTTACTTCTTTCTTCCATTCATTTTTTTTTGTCGCTTTTCTCTTGTTTTTCTGTCATCTTTTTTCTCATCACACTTTTCTCTCCACAATAAACTTCGTTATTCTTTCTTTCTTTCTTCTTCTTCTTCTTCTTCTTCTTCTTCTTCTTCTTCTTCTTCTTCTTCTTTCTTTTTCTTCTTCTTCTTCTTCTTTCTTTTTCTTCTTCTTCTTTTTCTTCTTCTTTTTCTTCAACAAATCTTTCTTTCCCCCTCCCCTTCTACATTTTCCTTTTTGGTGTTGTTGTTGCTGTTGTTGTTGTTGTTGTTGGTGTTGTTGTTGTTGTTGTTCTTCTTCTTCTTCTTCTTCTTCTTCTTCTTCTTGTTCTTCTTCTTTCTTCTTCTCCTTCGTCTTTTTCTTCTTCTTCTTTTCTTCTTCTTCTTCTTCTTCTTCTTCTTCTTCTTCTCCTCCTTCTCCTCCGTTCTTCTTCTTCTTCTTCTTCTTCTTCTTCTTCTTCTTCTTCTTCTTCTCCTCCTTCTCCTCCGTTTTTCTTCTTCTTCTTCTTCTTCTTCTTCTTCTTCTTCTTCTTTCTTCCATTCATATTTTTTCTTTTTTGTCATCTTTTTTCTCATAACACTTCTCTCTCGACTATAAACTTCATTCTTTGTTTGTTTGTTTGTTTGTTTGTTTGTTTCTTCTTCTTCTTCTTCTTCTTCTTCTTCTTCTTCTTCTTCTTCTTCTTCTTCTTGATTTCTGTCGTTCTTCGTCTTTCCTTCTCTATTCTCACTCTACTTTTTTCCCTCACTTACCTCCCCTAGTAATATCTCCCCTCTACTCCTCTCGTCTTAATAATTCTTTCTTTCCGTTTCATCTCATTCTCCCGCCACTCTTTTATTCACTTCTCTAAAATCTTCATTTTCTTCTTTCACCTTCTCTCTCTGTTCATTCTCTCTGTTTCCACCTTCTCTCTCTACCTCTTCATTTTCTCATCCTTTCTTCGTTTCTTTCTCTTCTCTTTCCTCATTTTTTTTCACTTCTCTTTCTTCTATTATCTTCGTTTTCCTTCTTTCCCTCCTCTCTTAATTCTCATTTTCATTTTCCTTCTTTCCATTTACCTTCTCTTCTCTTTCTTTATTCATATTCTTTCTTTCCTTCTTCCCCTTCTTTCTTTCCCCATTCATTCTTTCTTTCCTTCTTTCTCTTCCTATTCTCTCATTATTCATTCTCTCCCGTGCTGTCCACTTCCTCATTCATTCGTCCCTCTTTCTTTTCCTTTACTTTCTCTCTTTCTCATTCATTCTCTCTTTTTCTTTCCCCTCTCTTCTCTTTACTCGTTTATTCTCTCTATCCTTCCTTCTTTCCCCTCCTCCTCTCTTTTTCATTCATTCTTTCTTTCATTCTTTCCCTTCCTCTTCCATTCTCTCTCTTTCTTTCCTCTTCTCTCTCTTTCTTTCCTCTTCTCTCTCTTTCTTTCCTCTTCTCTCTCTTTCTTTCCTCTTCTCTCTCTTTCTTTCCC
>NC_068985.1:52040572-52049052 GCF_001194135.2 Octopus bimaculoides
ATTCTCTCTCTTTCTTTCCTCTTCTCTCTCTTTCTTTCCTCTTCTCTCTCTTTCTTTCCTCTTCTCTCTCTTTCTTTCCTCTTCTCTCTCTTTCTTTCCCCTTCTCTCTCTTTCTTTCCCCTTCTCTCTCTTTCTTTCCTTTTCTCTCCCTCATTCATTCTCTCCCTCTTTCTTCCACTTCCTTTACCTTCTCTCTTTCCTCATTCATTCTCTCTCTTTCCTTCTTTTCCTTTACCTTCTCTCTTTCCTTCTTTCTCTCTCCCCCTCACTCTCTCTTGGCCCTCTCCAACTTACAGTTCACTTCATTTTCTCACATTCTCTACTTTTCACCTCCTTCACATCTCACGTATCACTTTTACCCTATCATTCCCCTTCCATTTCATCTTCCTACACACTTTTTCTTATAAAACTCATTCCTCCTCTTTATTAAATTTTACATTATTTTCCTCTCAAACTATCGACTCACCTCTTCACTCCATTATTCTCCTTCTCCAAGCTGACCGAATCCTTTTCTACTCTAAGCCCAAGACCCGAAATTTTTTGGGGAGGGAGTCAGTCGATTAGATCGACCCCAGTACGCAACTGGTACTTAATTTATCGATCCCGAAAGGATGAAACGCAAAGTCGACCTCGGCGAAATTTGAACTCAGAACGAACGTAAAGACAGACGAAATACCGCTAAGCACTTCGCCCGGCGTGTTAACGTTTCTGCCAGCTCGCCGCCTTAACAAGCTGACAGAATCATTACTGCAACAGGCAAAATGCTTAGTGCCATTTTTTCCGATCTTTACGTTCCGCGTTCGAAATCCGTCAAGGCTGACTTAGCCGTTCATCCTCTCATGATCAATAAAATAAGTAGCGGTTGTGTGTGCTTGTGTGTGGGTCCTGCTGTGTGTGTTTGTGTGATTGTTTGACGTGTGTCTGAGTGTGTGTAATGTGTGTGTGGGTCTGGAATATGTGTGTGTGCGTGTGTGTGTGTGTGTGGCTTGTGTGATTATGCGTGGTAGGTGTCAGTATGTGCACGAATAATTGTGTGTGTGTGTGTGTGTGATTGATGCCAGGCCTTGAGCCTGTTTTAGAAAAATACTTTATTTCTCTATTGAAGTTGCTAAAATGTCGCAGGAAAGGATCGCATGACGGATTCTTCAAAACGAGCCAACCAGCCACCTGCAGGAGACTGTGGGGCAGACCAAGAACGAGATAACGCATGTTTAAGGATGGTTGCTTCTTATAGGAATCTTTGGATGTGGTGCTTGAAGATTCTACACCCGTGACCCGTCCAGGAGTAATGGGCAGGGACGCAGGATGTATGGATGGATAGAATCGCTGGAACAGCAGAGATCACCAAACAAACTATCTTGTTTTATATAGTTATGACCCATTACTTTCTCAGTTCAAGCCCAGCGGAAGTCATCGTTAGTTTTATTTCTTTTGAGGATCGATAAATTAGAATGCCGATTAAAATCAAGAGTTGAAATAAGCAACTGTTTCCCACACGCCCTTATAACACACATTTGGGGCGTTAAGGAAATATTGGTTTTAAATTTTGGTACAAGGCCAGAAAGTTCGGGGCAGGTGGTAAGTCAATTACATCGATCTCAGGACTCAGTTGGTTCTTATTTTATTGGCTTCGATAGGGGATTTTATCTTAAAGCGTTCACTCGTTACAAGGTCCTTAGACCGCCGAAAACGTAAGAGCTACTAGAATAAAATGGACGCTAGACAGAAGTCAATAGTTGAGGATGTACATTAGGCTTAAAAAGCAGGAGGTCATATTGAAGAGGAAAACAAGACTGTGGAAGGGAATTCCAAAGTTCAGAGGTGAGAGGGAAGAAGGGGGATGAAAGGCAAAGTCGACTTCGCCGGAATTTGAACTCAGACGAAATGCCGCTAAGCATTTTACTCGGCATGCTAATGATTCTGCTAGCTCACCGCCTTGTTTTGTGGGAAATATTGACTTCAAATGTTAACACAAGGCCAGCAATTTCAGGGAGTAGTAAGTTGATTACATCGACTCCAGTGCTCAACTGGTACAATTTTATCGATTCCGAAAAAATAAAAGGCAAAGTCAACCTCGGCAGAATCTGAACTCAGAACGTAAAGACGGACGAAATGCCGCTAATTATTTTACGATTCTGCCAGCTTGCCATGTTACTTTGTGGAAATATTAGAAATAATTTAAGTTTTCAAAATCGGCGTTTTATGTAGTTCAGAAGTTTCTGTATCTGACAAAATTAATTGTAGTATTTTAGTCATGGCTGCTTAAATTCTAAGTTCAAGTCCTACCAAGATTGATTTTATGTTTCACTTGTCTGGAATTTAATAAAACAAGGTACCTGTTAAATCTTGGGGCTGGTGACGCCATGGTTCAATGTTTTAGATCTTTATTTTGTCTACAGTTTACTTGTATTTTGTCATTCTGTTTTAAAAAGCATTTTTCTTTTTTTTCTTTCTGAAAATTTCTTGTCTTTAAGGGTATCGCGAAAGACTTGTTTGGAGGCTCGACTTTCCCAGTTCTTTTACAGGGCTAACACAGACCGAAGGACAGCTGCAATAAGTCTGCGAATCTGAGAGAGGAATGTGCTGCATAAAATCATAAACAACTGATCGTTCTGTATTTTCTTTTAACCAAAGTCAGGAACTTTTCAGCACGTCTCATATTCATCTAATCTATTAAAAATACCCATAATATGCGATCATGTTCATTTAGTGTTAAAAGAAACACTATATGTAGATGTCTTTAGTATCAAGTGCACAAAACACACGAAAGCAAGAAAAGTGGTTATTGTTACAAAAAATTTAGCATTGTGGCATTGTGGCGTTGATGAAAAACTTTAACCATATCCCTTCTTAAAAGGTTTTTAGAATTCAATAAAAATTATGCGCCGTTTAGTGACTCGTACTTCAATTATATTATGCACACAACAAATTTTGGTGTGTTATGATAATCCTTTACAATAAAAAAGTAATAATCAGGAAATATTTGATATAGCTATGGGGAACTACGAGGTGGTGGTTGATCTCTGCCGTGGCAACACAATAAATACTGTTAGGAGTGAGTTCATGGACAAATCGAAAGAAAATTATGAGATTTATTTGGAAATTGCATAAAAAACGAATCTAAGTACAACTTTTATGTGTGTGTGTGTTTATATATATATATATATATATATGTATGTATGTATGTATGTATGTATGTATGCATGTGTGTGTGCGTGTATGTATGTATGTATTTTGTAGTAACATAACGTAAAAAAGCATTATCTTAATACAAAAATCCAAACATTTCTCCATCTCTCCGGAATCCTTAAAACCTTATTTAATAAATTTAGTAATCAACCTCACCCTTCGACAAGGAACCCTTATCGTTTAACCATACTACACGTTATTGCAATGGTGACCCAAAAGAGAGTGACTTCAAAAATAGAATACATTACGTACGTAACGACACGAATGTTCATAATGACAAAATTATGATACAAAGTATTCTACGTTATAGAACCTCCTATTAATACGTTACATATTAGAACAACACTAATATAATGCAAAAACTAAAACAGAAATATTTCATGGTATAATGAACCCTGAAGTTCAAAAGTTTCTTCCAACGTTACCAGAATTTTAAAATCCTAATAAGTTTCCTTAAGTCCTGCAAATAAACTTTCTACGGTAAACTACTAGGTCTTTAATTGACATAACGTTAAGGTGAGCTAGAGTTACACCAAAATTTTTGATGTTTCTGTTGACAGAAAAAAAAACAAGAGAAAACCTTGCAGTACGAATATATTAAACACTTCTTCTCTGGAGAGTTACAACTCAAATATCTGAGCTCTTAATAGTATATATATTTAAAGGTCTTGTTAGGCTTTTTACAAATAATGGTAAAAAGAAAATAGTTATGGCTTATAGACGATTCTTGCATATTCAAAATCTACGGTATATATTTTCACACGCGTTATGATGACACACACGCATAAACATATATATATATATATATATATATATATATACATATATACATAAATAAATTATATATATATATGTATATACATACATACTAAGAATACAGACATACAGACATAAACACACACACACAGGTACACATATATACATGTATGGGAGTTCCTTTAGCTGGAAGAACTACTATAGGTGAGAAACAGGCGTACATGCGAAGCGTTTAGCTTCTTAGTTTAATTATATGATTTATTATTATAGCCTGCATTTAGTCTTTGTCAGTGTTTGTAGGGTGTGTCATTGGAGTAGTTTTAAAACATATACGCACACACGCGCGCACACACACATGTACTCACAGACACTCATACACTCACATATACACATGTGGGTAAGGATACATATATATGTATACACACAGGTATATGCTGTAAGTATTTATGTATAGTAACATGCCTACAACAATGCATCCGTAAAACTCATTCTGATAAATATATTGTACGTATAGATGAAGAGAGAGAGAGGGTGAAAGAGAGTGAGAGAAAGAGAGAGCTTTAGGTGTTTTCGCTCAATAAGAACTCACAACGCCCGGTTTGGGAATCGAAACCGCAATCCTATGACCGCGAGTCCGCTGCCCTAACCACTGGACCATTGCGCCCCCACTAGACATGCTATGTGATGTATGTTGTATAAAACTTGCATTGTGGGTATATATGATACAACACTTGAAATGAAAGGACACGATGTCGATCTTTCCTAGGTGGGTATCTAATAGAGAACATGAAGGAGTAGAGATAGGATTTAAGATCTGCAGTCTGTGTATTCGCTCTAATTATAGGTTTGCATTTATAGCTGTAATTATTGATGTGTTCAGTTACGTTAAGTGCTATTAACCGAAGTAAATTTGGTAAGTTAGTCGTTTCTAAAAGACATTAAGAGATTCTGCCATTAAACTCTGTTATAGAAATTTGATCCATTAAGTGAGACAAAATGACATGCAAGGTCAGTATTTATGTGATCCGGTTGGGTCCGTTGTTAGTGTGAATATTCAGGAAGGCGCCGAATTTGTGATTCTCTTCGCGACTTTTTAGGAATAAACTAAAACAGAGAGTGAAAAACATACATACGTACATACATATTTATATATATGTATGTATATACATACATACATATATGTATATATACTCACACACACAAACACTCACACACATATGTAAGCATATATGTGCGTCATGTATGTAAAGATATATATATATATATATATATATATATATATAGTATATACATTAGAAAGTTATTAAAGTTATGGCGGTTATAGAGTGACCATTAGTTTCGCACCTTTAAATATGTATGTATGTATGTATGTATGCATGTATGTATGTATATATGAGGCTGGGTGGCAAAGCCTGGCTATGAAGGAGTGATGTTAGAGGCGTGAAATCTTGCATGCATTCATTTCGGCTTTGCTTATTAAAAACTGCATCGTACCTTTCAGGTAAACCGGCATACAACTATTCAAAGAAGACTTCAAAGGTAACTAGTAACGACGTTTCTTGAAAATGGACAAAATTTGGCATCGTGGTGCTATCAAAAACCAGCAGAAAAAGTGTTCATCTCCCAACGAAATTCTTGGGTACACGTTTGTTACATTAGGGGATGACGTTCCAACTTTATCAGCTGGGCAAAAGTGGGCAGTTGAGTTAAGGAGGGGAACGGAGTCTTGAAGATGTCTCAAGGTCTGGCAGGATTTGAACTAAGAATATAAAGACGGACAAAATGTCGTGACGCATTTTGTCCGGCTTGCTAACAGATCTGCTATAATACTTTCTATTATAAGCACAAAACCTGAAATGTTAGGGGAGGTGTCCGGTCGATTATATCAACACCCTAACCATGCGATATATGTGTGTGTGTATATATATATATATATATATATATATATATATATATATGCATATATGCATATATATATGTATGTATTTATACATACATACATACACACATATGCATATATGTGTGTGTGTATATATATATATATATATAAAGATATATATTATATTATTTCGCTTAGGCATAGCGAGTCTAATAACCAGATGTTAGAACTTAATTTACATATGTTTCAGAACAAAGCGTCAGTCGAGTACAGAGCAGTAATAAGAAATTATGCCATGAAGTTCATGACATATCTTATTCCCTACTCATTTTTATTTCTGGTATATATATATATATATATATATATATATATATATATATATATATATATATATATATATATATATATATATATATATATGTATGTATGTATGTATGTATGTATGTATGTATGTCACTATTCAGTTTTATTTCAAGATTTCTTGCCAATAAAGAGCCGGTTTCTAACCTAGATTCATGGTTCCTTCATTGAAATTTCAACAGCATGAACAGGGTATGTATGTATGTATATATGTATGTATGTACGTACGTACGCATGTATGTATATTCCAATGGTTAGTTGTGTTATTGGCGCAATTAGTGCTGTTAGTAAATGCTTAATAATTATTCTTACAAACTGGAGCTTTACACAAAGAGAGACATGCAAATCGTACTTTTAAAATTAAATTTGTAAATTGAAGCGCTCCAGATTATAAGAATTGATAATGTTACTCCCCTCATATATGATATAGTCACTAAGTCTAACCCCAATTTAACAAGCTAAACCCACTGAGGTAACGATTTCTTTTCCGACTAAACTCAATGGATTTCACTCTATTCGGTCTTACAGTAGACCCCTGTGCATGAAAGAATCTTGAATCCAAGAAAAATGGGGTGTAAGTGGTGGTCCGAGTGGATAAAACTTAATTCGTATAAATAAGAGTTTGATTCGTGTTTTATGAGATGATTGGCCGTGAGGAGTAAACGCAACATTTTTGACGTATTCAGTTATTGTTGTTTTGTTCCTTCTTCGAAGAGAGAGAGAGAGAGAGAGAGAGAGAGAGAGAGAGAGAGAGAGAGAGATGGGGCATAAAAAGAGAAGAAAATTTTGAGGGGAATAGGAAGAAAGAGGTCATCAGCACAAAAATTAGCTCCTGTTGCCAAAGGATTTGAACCTACAGAGTGTCCCAGAATTAACTATCTACTTCAATGATAAAGCAGAGAATTTTATGTTTATTACTTAATTATGATATCAGAACAAATGGATTAATAAATCTTGCGTCAGAGCTTTAGTGGAAATTTTCAACGTGTGCTCCGTCTATATCCTTGCAAATTTCAAATCTATCCTCAGCGTTGCGAAATACATATTCAACTATTTCAGGAGTTCTCTCCTGCACTGCCAACTGAATGCGTCCGTTAAGTTTAGCTAAGCTGTTGCTCCATCCTGGGGATGGAAACAGGAAAAAATGATTGCAACCAAATTGAAAAAAACATGTCATAGACAAATAAACGGGATCCAACAGGAATGAAAATACAATTATAAAAAAAAAAATTATAAAAATTATAAACAAAATAAAAGAATTTATACACTTATAGTAGTAGTAGTAGGATATCTTGGCAAACAGACCCCTCTGGAGACACACCATCAAAACGGGTTCAGCGGACTTCGAGAAAGCCCGAGTCGCAAGAACTGAACTCAAGAGACGGGAGAGAAAGCAGCGCCTTCTCCTTCCCAAACCAACCCCTTCTATCCCTTGTCCACAATGTCCCCGTATGTTTCATGCAACCCTTGGATTGCGGAGCCATCTGCGGTTCAAACACCCAGGAAAATGAACTGGATTGCAAGCTCGGAAACACGAGACGCAGCCAACTACTACTACTACTACTACTACTACTACTACTACTACTACTACTACTACTACTACTACTAAATAAAAGTGAGTTTTTAAAAATTTGTCCGATTACACTGAAATAGATAGTTAATTCTGGGACACGCTGAGATAGTCCATACAGTGGAAACACCTTTCCTCACCTGCTCCAAAGAAGGCCAATGTAGCTTCATCTGCAGGGAGGGTGATGACTGCAGTTGTTTGGGTTACAAAAGGAATTGTATTTATTGATTATCCTCAAAAATACCACACCATCAGTTTCGTAACTGCTGAGGCAGTAAGGAAAAGCTATCAATACCAAACACCCACTTTTATAGCTTGGAAGCTTAGCTTAAATTTTACAAAAATGAGCTAAGAGAAATAACTCGGAGTAGTCAGTGGCATGTATATGAATACCGTAGACAAAAATACAGGTCTTCAGACAATAAGCCTGCACTTTTCGTTATTGGCATGTCAACCCTTGATTTATAAGATTATCTTCTCTTCTCATATGAAGCCGGTCTTAATTGCCATTTATAATTATGACACATCCCTTTGAAGCAAAGATAATTTTAATAAAACAAGAACTACTACTACTACTACTACTACTACTACTACTACTACTACTACTACTACGACGACGACGACGACGACGACGACGACGACAACAACAACAACAACAACAACAACAACAACAACAATAATGAAATAATAATAATAGACGCAAATAGGCCAGACATCATACTGAAA
>NC_068985.1:52049290-52051667 GCF_001194135.2 Octopus bimaculoides
GGGAACTGCCCATATCCTACGTAAAATACTGTCTATGTGATCTCAAATTTTAAAGCAAACACAATTTTCTTATGGTTTATTAAACATTCACTTGAACAAAACTGTACAAATCCAAATATATGGTACCCTAGGCATAATACCTACATGAACCTCTAACTTGTTGTCTCTTGAGGTCTCTGGGTGAGACTTGGATCCAACTTGTACAAATGCAAAACAAAAGTCAAACATAAAATAATAATAATAATAATAATAATAATAATAATAATAATAATAATAATAATAATAATAATAATAATGATTATTATTATTATTAAGGCGAGTTGGCAGATTAGATATTGAAAATATCAGTGACTGCTATCACGGATGTTATCGTTGTTACGTTATTCTTTTTCAAACCAATGATTCTTTTAATTACTATCTTCATTGGAGGAACTTAACGTATTCTTTAAATTGTCATTATCAGCATGTAATTGAATTTGTAGTTTTCTTTACCGTACATATAGGCTAATAAAATTCTCTCTCGACCGATCTTTCTTAATAAAGATGAACACTAAATCAACAACAAATAGTATTAAAAAAGGAGCAATTATCAATTAGAAAGGTTCCTTTCTGTTTTCCTCTTTCTTATTATTTCTCTGAATATTTCTTTCAGTCAGTATGTTAATTGTTTTGCAGTCTCATCGCCGGTTAACCTATTTATATCAAACATCAAAATATTAAGTATTTTGTGATTGATGCATTGAATTTTATGCAACAAATTGTCATTTTCATAAGGAATTGAAAATCGTATTTTATAATTAATAACAAACTGTATTTAATAAAAAAAATATTTATAGTTTTAGTTTGAGTAGACACTGCATACATTGTCTACCTTGAGGGCACAC
This sequence comes from Octopus bimaculoides, assembly GCF_001194135.2. Classification (NCBI taxonomy): domain Eukaryota; kingdom Metazoa; phylum Mollusca; class Cephalopoda; order Octopoda; family Octopodidae; genus Octopus; species Octopus bimaculoides. The sequence continues at coordinate 52,050,175 of NC_068985.1, forward strand.
ACACACACGCGGCGCGCACACATACACACACATGCACGCACAAACACACACACACAAACACACACTCACACACACGCACACGCACACACACACACACACACACACACACACACACACACACACACACACAAAATATTCCTCACATCAGGAGATAAGGAAATATATCAATATGGGAAATGCATTTTTCTTTTTATATTGTAGTAAATTGATTCCAAAATATATAAGTACTGTAAAATCATTTCAAAATACAATAATATACATTGAAAAAAAAATGGTTATCATAATCAAATTATTTCAGAAGATATTATTACTTATTCCAAAATATCATATATGTATCTAAAATACGTTACGGTAATAAAATCATTTCCAGATTCCAGAGTACATTCAAATAATTTCAAAATACCCTACTAAATTCCAAAAATACATCGAATTATATAATTTCAAACCGGTTTCACTTTGTACAAAATATATTCATTGCAATGTACGTAATGGCTTGCTACTATCTTTCATTTAATATATTGTGCATCTTCCGCTTGATGCAACAGAACACTACAACTGACATTGACGATAATTATTGCCAGTAACTGACTATTTTCAAACCACCACTGTCATCACCTTAATTCATCTTCATCCTCTATCTATCTAATCCCCATCTCTTTTTTCTGTTTTGCTTCCTTTCTTTCTATGTATGTATGTATGTATGTATGTATGTATGTATGTATGTATATATATATATATATATATATATATATATATATATATATATTGATGTGAGACTCTAACTTTCTATTTTAAAATGCTAAAGAGAGTGAGAGAGAGAGAGAGAGGAGAGAGGTGGAGAGAGAAAGGAAGAGAGAGAGAGAGAGAGAGAGAGAGAGAAGAGGTGGAGAGGGAAAGGAAGGGGGAGAGAGAAAGAGGGTAAGATACGATTAAAGACAGACTAAAGAGCATCATCTCTATCCTTTTCCTCTATATATTTCTCGTGTTTACTTGTCCAACATTCCTTATTTCTATCTATTGTACTATGTCAGACAGTGATTCAGAAAGAGAAGGACGAAAAGAAGAAGCAGAGAGTTTGATAATATACAAAAGTATTGTCACCGTCATCACCGTCTGTCTCCTACTGCTCTCTGAAACTTTTTCTTCGTTTGTATCTCATTCTCCAACTTTCTCTATTCTATTATTCCAGCAACACAAAGATTAGTACAAATGCTCCATTTCAATTTTCTGTCTATATACGTCTTTCTCGACAGACAGTAGCGTGTTTTCGGTGGGAATATGGTTGCTATTTCTAAAAATAAATGTTATACAAGCCTTTTAATAGGGGTGATGAATGATAAAATATATGGTTGTATGAGTGTTTGTTTTTTCAGTTTGTTTTTCTAAGAACGGTGTAGGGGTACAATTTACAAACACATACAAACATAGACACATACACACATACATAGACATATATGGAAAGAGACAAAAATATATACATGTACGTATACAAG
>NC_068985.1:52051704-52054767 GCF_001194135.2 Octopus bimaculoides
ATATATTTATATATATATATATATATATGTATATATATATATATACATGTATGTATATATATATATATATATACACACACACATATATCATATATCTATATATATGTGTATATATACGTATGTATATACCTATATGTATGTGTGTGTGTGTGTGTGTGTGTGTGTGTGTGTGTGTGTGTGTGTGAGTGAGTACACATCTTAGAGGTGAACTGATTTCATGTCTCTATCTTTAATAAAATTGCTATTTTATTGCAGATTCTTCTCGAAAATGGAATAAACGTCTAGAGGAATCAATCTAAGAGAAAAGCAATTTGCAGAACTTTCCCAGATTCACACACGTCAGCAAGTAAATTAACATTCTCTTAGCTTGTCATAATGATAAGTAACATTTGCCAGTAGTATTTGTCTGATTTCGCAAATTTATAAACATGGCTGCTAGTTCATGTTACTTGTAATTGTATGACAAATAAAACCTCTTCCTCCAAAACACAAAAGAACGCAAAACAAAAAGAAAATGAACAAAATACATTGGTGGTATATACAAATAATTAATGCCGTCTTCAGATGACCCTGAGTGCGTCAGATGAAAACATGGAGTTGCAATGTCATTGAAATGGTAATTAATAGGATATTTCATGTTTTCTTATGTCAGCGCGGGTATAAATCGATTTTCTGTATCGTCTTGTTAGTCATTCGTTGGTGAGATTAACTTCTGTACGAAAATATCTTGTCGTTCTGACCGAAACTAATCTGTACGAAAAATAATTTGTTATATATCCTTGTACAAGTATTTTCGACTTTCCTTTTTAGTGTCTTGAGAATTAGATAGAGATCAATACTCTTCTTATTTTACAAATAAATATCTGGAATAAATTAATATGATTAATAAGACCTTAAAATTGGAGGCTGTTTTAACCTTGTACATGTCACATTGTCCTTGACCAGGGTGAACATTTAAAACATATTCGGCATTTACTGTCTTCATGTTGCATTATCGATTATCAATAAAATATCTAAATAGATGTCCAATGCCATACGTTCGTCATCGCTTATTTATCTGGGAATTACTAATAACGATGGCAAGCTGAATAATGGCGCCTTTTTTTCCCTTACGAAAGCAGACTGATATGCCAGGAATTAAAAGAAAATCTGAGACTGCAATGACTCCTCGTCTCACACTTTCTTATCAATTATTTCAACTGGGATATTATATTATCCACAGAATTAAAGACAAATCTAGTAAGATTTATAGCAAAATGTAAGATAAAGAATGGGCATAAAGCCCTGGCAAGTCTACTTCACAATCCAGTTTCGATTCGTATTTGTTTCAGTTCAATTTAGGCATTAAACGTCTCTAAGGAAAAACAAGGAAAACGTTTTATGTTACTGTTTTTCATTCTTGATAAACTTGATTTCACAAAGCGTAAATCTGGAGGTTGCGATAGACTAACACATTTGATTCCAGTGAGAAATAAAATAAACATAGTAATGAATAATAAAGTTGGTGTTATTATTTAAATAATTGTGGTTGGTGTTATGTATATTTGGTAATGAGTGGTGCTGTAGAGAATGCGGATATCCTGTTTTAAACACATGGTTGAAGCCATTTCATTTCTTTTAGATAGGCAGCGTCGCTTGACTTGAAAAGACAGAAACACCTCTATTTCTTATGTCTCTTCTCAAAATATATGACTGTTTAAGCCGATTAAAGCATTTAATGTATATGGCTGATAACATGAAATGTTCGTCTCCGTCTAATACAACCGACAGTTATAGAACAAAAATCTTCGAAACCCTTTTTCTTTGTGTTAAGACATTTGTTGACTGATCAACAAATTAATTTTGTGGATTTGATTTTTAATTTCTGAAAATAGTCTCCTCTCTTCTTTTTCAGAATCACTAATAATTACCATTAGGTATCTTATTTTCTTTCTCCAATAACGAAACAATATTCATTGTATCTTTGGAGGCTCATTATGCTAATAAAACACACGCACGGGTTCTTTTCACTTCTGTTATTATAATTAGTCAAGTAGTTAACCTTTCAAGTAATCAACCAATAGATTGTTTGATTAATCGTTCACTCATTTAATCAATTCGATCCTTTCGAGTCCTTTCGGGAGCATATGATTGATGAAATCGCGAATGGCGACTAAAAGACTGGGACGAATCTAAATGATCGATCAATTGACAGAACGATTTAACAAATGATCCACAGTTAATTGATTAAATTGTTAACTAATTTACGTTAACTAATTTGCTGCAAGAAGTGAAATAGAATCCGTGCGTGTGTTCATTATTGGCATAATGATCCTCAAATGATACAACACAATCTGTTTCAAAACACGTTTTCACATCAAGAATCTTGCAAAATAAATACATAGAAATCTACCTACCTATCAGTCTGTCTGTCTGTTTGATGTTTGTCTGTTTCTTATCTACCTGTCTGTCTGTCTGACTGTCTGTCTGTCTTCCTGTCTGTCTGTCTGACTGTCTTCCTGTCTGTCTGTCTTCCTGTCTGTCTTCCTGTCTATCAATCTGGGTGTTTCAGATCTTAAAACATACATCCGCTACACCCCCATCCAGACAACTCATTCTAGATTGATCCCGCATAACATGGTCCAAGCAGCATTCTACTGAAGCTACCGATCACTTATTTTCATGGAAAACAGGTTATTGATTTTTCGAGCCCGTCATTACAATCGTTTCAATGATCTTGTTAAAATTTTATTTTTTCTACCAAGCCATCTCGTCAGACAAAATTTTCAATACTGTGCAACATCAGAAATTGGAATTCAATGTGGCTTGGATATTGGACTCTAATTCGTATAGTATTAAAGCACATCATAAACTCTGTGTGTATGTGTGTGTGTGAAACAAATGACAGAGACGGAAAATGGAATGCATGGCAAACTTTATTGCCCACAACGATCGTTTCGACACATTCTGCATCGACCCTTTGCGGGTGGGAAACTATATAACTAATGGTGGTGCATCCTTCGGTGCAGAAGCGGCTCGTAAGGTGGTGTAATACTATTAAGAACATACCTAACACTTTATATA
>NC_068985.1:52054777-52057427 GCF_001194135.2 Octopus bimaculoides
TATATATATTAGAAAAAATAATAAGGTACTCAGCTATCTGGATTGTTGTACATTTACAGATTTTTATTAATATGTCACATGTTTTATAAATATTAGCGCTTGCACCTATTCTTGTAGGTTTTTCAAATATGATTTCACTTTCAGAGGATGTCTCTTTTTATAGTATTATTGAATGTGTAGGAGTGGAAAGAGATATATAGGACTACATATACTTATATATATATAAGTATATGTATGTATATTATATGTATTTGCATGAACACGTCTGTCTGTCTGATTGTCTTTGTTTGTCTGTCTCTGAATCTGACTGTCAATCTGTCTGTGTTTCTCTTTCTCTCTCTCTCTGTCTCTGTCTCTCTCTCTCTCTCTACACACACACACTCACACACACAAACATGAATATATATATATTATGATAGTAGTTATGTTGTAAGGGAGATTTGGTTGCTAGCAGGTTGAACGACCTCGATCACAGTAACCACCAATATATTTAAGGTGTTTGTAGAACAGCATTACCTAATGTGTCTTTTTTTTACGGCAGTTAAGTGTGATAAGAGTGAGAATTGGTTACTTTCTTTAGCAGGTTGAGCGACTACGATCAAAGAAAATCCCAACATGTTGTAAGAAACTGTAGGGAGAGCGATCTTCAGTGAAGATGTTTATACTCCATTATACAAGTGTTTCGGCCCTTGACTCCTTACACTTTAAGAGGGAGTGGGTAAGTAGCATCTAAAGCAGGGCTCTTGGATACCCCTCTGCAGCCGTATTCTTTGCTGTCTGCATTGTAACGAATACCTTCTTGAGTGGCTAAGTTACCCCAGAGCTAAGGTACCTTGAACTTGGGTGTTGTAACGAGTTCATTCTAAGACTCCAGTTGACTGCAGAGGAAATTGTGCCTTCTAAAATGCATTTTCATTCTTCCTTCGCCAGATCTAGCTAGAACGCTTTTCAGCCGTTTCTGTTATCCCTTTAAGAGCTCTGGTCCTCTTTTAGGGGTTTTCAAGGCTACATTATCTAATACATTATCCAATACCTAGTACATTTCTTAAAGACAGCAGAGTGTTGTATGGGGGAAATTTGGTTGTTATTTCAAGTAGTTGAGCGGCCACGGTCAAAGCAAATCCCACTATTTTTTAAAGGTTTGACAGACTACATTATCTAACATGTCCTTCCTTTGACTTTCTTTAATAGATTGTGATATGAGGGAGATTTGGTTGCTCTTTCTAGCATGTAGAGGCTCGTTACAATTATTTTTCTTTTGCTGCTTCTCACTAGGGATCGGTTAGTGACACTCCCCTGCTATGTCAAATAAATCTCAAACAAACCAATGAATAAATAAATAAAAATATAACTGGAAGTTTGAGGTTAGTTTCTACGAAACGGGCAAATTGTTGAATTAAAAATAAATATTCTTCTACAATTTCTTTACAAGGCATCAAATTAATTTAGTTTAATCCTGAAAGCTGATAAAGAAATAAGACAAGATGGATGAGATGTTCAGATTAGTATCATGATACATGGTGGATATCTTATTTCATTTGTCGTCTTCTCACAAATGTGATATACGTTTTTTAATATTCTACCAGATGGCAAATTTCCCACCGTTGTACAATAATAGCATGGCCGCTAGACTTGCTAGAAATTGCAACAAAAATATTCCTCTCGTTGTAGACAGCCTTTCGTCTTTAAAAAGAATAGGAAACATTAGATGATGTCGTCTGGTGTATAGTAAATAAATAAATAAAAGAAGGGTAAATAAAATAATTAGGTAAATAAATAAATAAAAATAGAATAAAATAAAACAAAAGATATTTAGAAAAACAAATAAGATATTCATTTTGTTTGTAAAGAAAAATTAGATCAAAGACAAAATTTATTTTGTGGGCAAATAAAATATTAAAATTTTTATACAGAAAAGTAAATAAATAAAATAAAATTTATTTTCCCAACAAATATTTATTTTATCGATTTGAAAATAAGATTGGTTAAGAAAGTAAATTATATTTAGATTTACTTAATGGATTTAAATAAAATAAATTTATATTATTTAATAATAAATGAAAGAAATAAAATATAAAAAATTATTTGTATTATTTAAGTAAAAGAAAAGAAATAAAATGCAAAAACCAAAAATAAATGAGTGAAAGATAAGATGGTCAGTATTGGAAACCTTGTGATCAGACACGTATATGCGGGATCAAGCATAGCTTGGGGTTATACAACCACAACATCAACAAAAATGTTATTCCGTCGGTTACGAGGACAAGGGTTCCAGTTGATCCGATCAACGGAACAGCCTGCTCGTGAAGTTAACGTGCAAGTGGCTGAGCACTCCACAGACACACATATCCTTAATGTAGTTTCCAGCGAGATTCAGAAAGTGACAAGGCCAGCTGAGGGAACTGGTGCAACGTGTAATAAAGTGTCTTGCTCAATAACACAGCGCGTCGTCGAAAACCGAACTCACAACCTTACGATCGTGAGCCGAATACCCTAACCACTAAGCCACGCGCCTTCACAACAGCATAAAGAAATAGCAACAATATTTGTTCAACTCCGAGCTTGCGCCCCTGGAAACGGTTAAGGATACTACTTTCTCTCTTGAATAATAAAAAAACAAAAACAAAAGAAAAACCAAAAAAAGCAGAAA
>NC_068985.1:52059198-52059938 GCF_001194135.2 Octopus bimaculoides
TGTGAAAATCGCAAATGAATTCGCAGACATACTCATATTACCTGATTCTAAACCCTGTGATAAGCACTTAATCTTCGACAGTGAATATTACAGCCTGGGGCTAAAATACTCGCGTCACCATGCTTGTACTGACCATATGAATGCAGCAGCAATGTCAAATCGATCGAAGTGAATAAAGTTACATATATATATATGTGTGCGTGTGTGTGTGTGGTTGTGTGTGTGTGGTTGTGTGTGTGTGGTTGTGTGTGTGTATTTATATATATATATATATATATATATATATATATTCACACATCCATATACATATATACATACACACACACATATATAAAGATATTACTATTAATAAAATAATAATATAAGTGGCTAGCAAGCATATATAACCATAAAGGTTATTCATATGGTCAGTACATACATGGTGACGCGAATATTTTAGCCCTGGGCAGTAACAATCACTGACGAAGACTAAGTCTTTATCTCAGGGTTCGAAATCTGGTGATATGAGTACGTCTGCGAACTCATTTACGATTTTTACTTGCTATGGTAAGATGGCTTTCTATATACTCGTTTCCTCAAATTCACCAGTGTGTATAAATGATTTACTGTGGTCCTTGAGCCGTTTCGGCTCTTATTTCTAGCAATGCTGTCTACTATCTAGTACTCTAATTACACACACACACACACACACACACACACACACACACACACACACACACACACACACACACACACACACA
>NC_068985.1:52060225-52061619 GCF_001194135.2 Octopus bimaculoides
ACTAAGTCTTTATCTCAGGGTTCGAAATCTGGTGATATGAGTACGTCTGCGAACTCATTTACGATTTTTACTTGCTATGGTAAGATGGCTTTCTATATACTCGTTTCCTCAAATTCACCAGTGTGTATAAATGATTTACTGTGGTCCTTGAGCCGTTTCGGCTCTTATTTCTAGCAATGCCGGTGCTCTCTACACCGTTGGTCACTTTTTAGTGATGGTGAATTATATATAAATATATATAGGCAGGCGTGGCTGTGTGGTAAGAAGCTTGCTTCCCAACGACATGGTTTTGGGTTCATTTCCACTGCGTGACACCTTGGGCAGGTGTCTTCTGCTATAGCCTCGGGCCGACCAAAGCTTTGTCAGTGGATTTGGTAGATGGAAACTGAAAGAAGCCCGTCATAGGTATGTATATATATGTATATGTTTGTGTGTCTGTGTTTGTCCACACGCCATCGCTTGACAACCGATGTTGGTGTGTTTAGATGCTCGTAACCTAGCGGTTCGGCAAAAAGACACCGATGAAATAAGTACTAGGATTACAAAGAATAAGTCCCGAGTCCTGGGGTCGATTTCTTCGACCAAAGTCGGTGCTCCAGCTTGGCCGCAGTCAAATAACTGAAACAAGTAAAAGAATAAAAGAATACACACACATTAAATATGTATATGTATGTATGTGTGTGCGCATGAGTGTGTGCGCATGTGTGTGTATACACACACAATGGGCCCCTGCACACTTGCGATAATCAACTTCCAAAATTCCAGACGGATTTCTGTAATTAGGAAGATGAAGACATCTTCCATATCAAATAATTTGAATTTTATTCATTTACATACATTTCTTCCAACAAGCCATCATACGTTTTAAGATCAGCCCAATATATTCAATATATAACTGCGTAAGTAAAAATCAGTTTTTATTTTTCAGTTAGCGGATATTTTACGGGCAATTTTCAAACAGGTAACATGCATAATGACGAAAAATGCTAATTTAGTTGTTTGATTAACGAAAAGTGATTTATGATGGAATTAATAACAATGCTAATATGTTCTTGATATGTGATTTAGATATGGCGACAAAAGTTTTAGCATTGGTGCAGGTATATCTGTGTGGTTAAGAAACTTGCTTAGCGATTGTGTAGTGTCGGGTTCAGTCCTATTGTGCGGAACTTTGGGCAAATGTTTTCTACTGCAGCTCCGGACCGACCAATGCACACGCACATTCGCGCACGTGCACATATATATATTTATACATAAATACATGTGTATTCATATATATGTGTGTGTGTGTATTTATATACACACACACATATATACATAAATACATGTTTATATATATATGTATGTATGTATGTATGTATGTATGTATGTATGTATATATATATATATATATA
>NC_068985.1:52062207-52065165 GCF_001194135.2 Octopus bimaculoides
TATATATATATATATATATCGATGGATATGTGCATGTATCACTGTGTTTGTATTTGTGATGTGAACTTCACAATACCAGCGGCTCTATGTCTTACATTAGCCATGCGTGCATAACATGTTCTTGTAAGTTTAACATGTGTTCACAATACTGAGCAATTGTAAAACAGACCATACAACACAAACATCGAAATAAATCAGCAGCGACTATTTACTCTATATTGAATAAAAAATTTCCATCAAGAATATTCCATTAATAATGGAGATATTATTCATAATACAACACAATGTTAAGGTTACAAGACAAATAACACAAATGTCAGAAGAAAATAAACACGTGACTGATGACGTATACATCCAAGGTTCAAAAATAAAAGCTTGCTTTTATTGTTAGCAAATTACATTTATCTATTAATAAAAAGGCAGTTATATAAGCTAATATCACCCCTCATCCTGAAGTTGCGGCCGAGAAAGTCTAGAATAGTGATAATGGATTTAGGTATTGTATCTTTCCAAACAAACTGCAAGAAACTAACGCGAAACTATAATCCCGCCAACAACTTATTGAAAAAGGACATAGCTAGAAAATGTTGCATTCTTAACACACACACACACACACACACATACACACACACAGACACAGACACAGACACACACACACACACACACACACACACATGTATATATGAAATTATGTGAGTACGTGTAGGTCTGCGTCTGTGTGCATGAGTGCGTGCCTGCGTGTATGTATTTACGCATATAAATGTATACATATGCATGTAAACACACACACACACACACACACACACACACACACACACACATATATATATATATCATATATACTTACATATATACGCACACATGCATTTATAAATTCATATATCTCTCACACACACACACACACACACACACACACACACACACACACACACACACACAGATAATCACATATATACATGCACACCCATTGCATAGAAAAGCCCATAAGCCCATGCACCCATAAACCTACGCACGTAAATATGACGAGAGACTGTACAAAGTCGTGAACTAAATATTTAGTTGGTGCTAAATGGAAGCCACTACAGAAAGTAAAAGACGTATAGCAAGAGCCGTCCACAGTGATTACTGTAATATAAATATTATTAAAGGGAAGACTAAATAGATTAGTAAAGTGAGAGTTTAGTGGAAGACTTCTACTGACACGGTACAGCGTAAATAGAGTCATAAATTATATTATCGTCGTCGTCGTCGTCGTCGTCGTCATCATCTTCATCATCATCGTCATCGTCATAATCGTCATCATCATTGTCGTCGTCGTCATCATCATCATCGTCATCATTGTCCTCATTGTTCTCATTGTCATCATTGCCAACGCTGTCATTGTCGTCGTTCGTAGGGCGTATTTGCCATCTTTGTCGCCGCTGTCTCCGCCATCATCATCGTCGTTGCAATTATCATCATCATCATCATCGTCGTCGTCGTCGTCTTCGTCATCTTCGTCATCATCGTCATCATCGTTTTCATCGTCGCCGTCGTCGTCATCGTCATCATCGTCATCGTCATCGCCATCATCACCATCATCGTCATCGTCATCATCGTCATCATCATCACCATCATCACCATCATCGTCATCGTCATCATCGTCATCATCATCGCCATCATCACCATCATCGTCATCGTCATCATCGTCATCATCATCGTCATCATCACCATCATCGTCATCATCATCATCATCATCATCATCATCATCATCATCATCATCATCATCATCATCCTCATCATCATCATCATCATCATCATCCTCATCACCATCATCGTCATCGTCATCATCATCACCATCATCGTCATCGTCATCATCGTCATCCTCATTATCGTCGTCGTTGTCGTTGCCGTTGCCGTCGCGGTTACTGTCGTTACCATCCTCCTCCACCTTCTCATCATCGGTAGCATCATCGTCGCTGTCCTCTCCAAATATCATCACTAGTGATATTCGTTATCCCCCGAGTTGCAGATACTCCTTTTCACACTGGCAAACCAATGATCGGCGTATTTGATATTCGGAACTGATGACGCTGTTGACCACAATTTGCGAGCATACAATTATGCAAATACTCGAAACAAAAAAATCTATCTATCTATCTATCTATCTATCTATCTATCTATCTATCTATCTATCTATCTATCTATCTATCTGTCTATCTGTCTGTCAATCTGTCTGTCAATCTGTCTGTCAATCTGTCTGTCGGTCTGTCAATCTGTCTGTCAATCTGTCTGTCAATCTGTCTGTCAATCTGTCTGTCGGTCTGTCTATCTGTCTGTTAATCTGTCTGTCAATCTGTCTGTCGGTCTGTCAATCTGTCTGTCTGTCTGTCTGTCTGCCTGTCTGTCTGTCTGTCTCTCTCCCTCCCTCTCTTGAAGAGCCCATCTTTTGATTGTTTCCTGCGACGTTCTAATCTTCGTAACAAGAAACCTTTTTCTACACCTGCCATTGAGAACTCTGCTGCGGATTGTTCTCTCTACAAATAATAAAAAAAAAAGGAAAAGCAGAAAAGAGGTGTCGAGAATTCTTTGCTGACTCCTATGTCTAGCCCGAGTGATTTACGTTTTAAAGAACTTTCGGGGTTTTCAACTGGAAGTAAGTTGGTAGAATCCAAACATTGTATACCAAAAGAGTAACATTTGTCTTAATCTGCAAATGTGCAAAAGATTCCAGAAGATTTCTTACTGCAATTCTAATGTGATTTTCTCTGTATATTCAGTGCACGACATAACGATGATCGCTCATCTGTCATCATTTGATTCTCCCTCACCACCTACCCTCCGAACAAATAACATCATTTCGTTCATTCACATACGAACCCCGCCTCCATCCCTATACAAACCCTTTACGAACCCTTTACAAACAGATCTTTTCCCATCACCTGTGTGTATGTATGTATCGTATATGTATATGTATAT
>NC_068985.1:52065880-52068292 GCF_001194135.2 Octopus bimaculoides
GTGTGTGTGTGTGTGTGTATATATATATATACACACACACACACATATACGCACACATGCAAACTGCATACATGCATGCATGCATACACCTATTTTACACAAGGAAAATGAGAATTGTTAGGAAATGAAATACTATTATTGTCATGTAAACAGCTAAGCACTACATTACAGTAACAGCAACTGTAAAGACCAACATCAGCTTCATCAGCAACTCTAGTAGATTCTCCGTCGGTGTCGACGATGAGTATTGAGCTGTTGAACTAAATGAATTCCTTCTAGTGACATCAATGCCTATGTGGTTGAGTTTTCCGCAGGCACGTGTACACATTGCCCAGTTTTGTGAGTGACTCAAGGTGACATGTTATGCGATAAAGCTGGAGTCATTGATTCCAGGTTCAGTCCCACTGCGCGATATCTTGGGCAAGTGTATCTTACAATAGCCTTAGGCCGACCATGGTGTGTGCGTTTCTCTTTCTCTCTCTCTCTCTCTCTCTCTCTCTCTTTCTGCTAGTGTGTATACATACATACATACATGCATACATACATACATACATACATACATACATACATACATACATACATACATACGTACAGGATGCGGTGAATAAACTGCCGTCTAAATTACGCAAAAATGAAAATAACACTGACATCTCATTTTAACAAAAATATTTACCAAAATTGGATAAAAATATCTTGAAATACTAAAGTGTAAATTTATTCAATAAAATCGCCATTGGCTTTAACCACGGCCTCCAGATAACTTCGGAATCTCCCGCAACTCTCCTTGAATTAAATTAGTGAATGCTGCCATAATCCTTGCCTTTAGTTCATTTTTAGTGTTACAAGGAATTTTGTAGGTCTCTCGCTCAACTGCGCCACACACATAATATTGGAGTGGGGCTAGATGTTAGGGGCGATGTAGTCGCAGAAATTGTCTGGCAGCCATTACTGGGTTCACCTGCTTGTGTGGCATGCTGCAGAGTCCTGTTGCCAGACACAGGGTCTTCCAGCATCCATCCTCTTGATCTAGGGCAGCACTGCCTCCGACAGGCTCTTGATGTCGGCCTCCGTGTTGAGTGTGAGGCCTCCATGATGTTGACTAGATGTTTGATTTTCATCACTCTCGGTACATGTCCTCAGATTGTACTGTCCTTAGCTTGACACCTAAACACTCTGAAATGTTCATATTGGAGCTTCTGGCACAAATGCCATGCAGTACAGCATGTCGTTTCCAAATTTCCGGCAGATTCAATTGCGTATCGGTGCTGTTTTTCTTACAGACGGTGCCCAGCTAACTCTACTATACTGTGTAGTTGACAAAATCAAAAAACAAACAATGAGCATGCAGGAAATTAGAAATATAAAATGGCGACAATTTACCCATCGTGCCATTTATATATATATATATATATATATGTATATGTATGTATATACATACATACATACATACATACATACAGAGAAAGAGACAGATCGATAGACAAATAGATAGAAACACAGAGAGAGAGAGAGAGAGAGAGAGAGAGAGAGAGAGAGAGAGCAAAAGAACAGATGAATGAGGAAGAAAGGAGATAAAAATCCACCTATATATTGAATTTGTTCCTATGTTATCTATTCCGACATCATAAAAGGCAAAACTTAACCTCCGAAGGATTTGAACTCAAAACACCGAGGTAGAAGCGAGTACCACAAGGCATTGTATCTAATCTTATGAAGATACTGCCAATGTGTCGCCTTAGCATCAACTTTAACAGTAACAACAACAACAACAACAACATTATTGATCGATATTGATTAGAGACATGACCAAACTTTCTAACTGGTTGCGTGTATATAAGCTTAGGCATGGCTGAATGGCTAAAAAGCTCGCCTAGCAACCACATAACTTCAGGTTCAGTCCAACTGCACGGTCCCACGTCGACATATGCCTTGTGAGAGAACCGAAAACTGTGGAATCTTGTCGTGTATGCATTAGGTATGATACACGGATAGCCATTTTAAGCTAACCCTGCTTCAGTTGCACATGACGAATTCTTATTCAACCAGTCGGTTAATTGCAACATCAGTGATTTTTTTCAATCAGTATTTTCTTATATCAGTGACGACAGATTTTGTCTAAGAATGCGGGTGCCAGTGGGTTATTGCTGCTGACGAAGCTCAAAAAGGCAGAAATGAGCACCTAGCTTTTCCACCACTGTTGGAAATTTCTGTCTGTTAGTCTGCTCCTGATATATTTTTGTGTTATTTTACACCATATATCCTTAACACTCACACGCGAACACACACACACACACACACACACACACACACACTCGCGCACGCACGCACACACATGTATATGTATACATACATACATACATACATACATACATACATACATACATATATATATATATATATATATATATATAT
>NC_068985.1:52068448-52070591 GCF_001194135.2 Octopus bimaculoides
GGTTGCAAGACGCAATGAAAACTTTAGGAGAATAAAAATAAGAATAAGTGGAAATTGTACCGGTGAGTGTGTTAAATTATAAGGCACAAAAAGAAAATTACTCTCCCCAGACGCAACAGAATATGCTTCAACACACGAACTCACATAAAGAATCTTGCAAACCAAATCCAAAAACAATATATATATATATATATATATATATATATATATATGGATGTATGAATGTATGTATGTATGTATGTATGTATGTTTGCATGTATGCATGTGAGTATCTTTGTGTTGAGTGCCGACCACCACCTGTTTGGCTAAAAAGATCAACTGAAGTAGCAGATTTAAAATATAAGTAATGGGGTCAATTTTTCGAGTAAATCATTGAAGGAGGTGCCCCAATAAGGCCACAGTCCAATGACTGAAACATGCAAAATTAAAATTAGTATATCAACGATGCCGTGTATAAGTGATTAATTATTTTGCTAGAAATAACAGCCAAATCCCCCCCCCCCCCCCGCCAAATTATACACTTATTAATTTGTAAAAGAAAAGACCGCTTTAGATAATACTGTTCTAGATGCTCCTAAAAAGACGAGTTGGTCAAGACTGGAGCGCTGTTGAGTATATATTTAGTCAGTGACGGTTGCTCTAGGGCGAAACTATTACAATATGGTCACAGCTGGACAACAACTGGTCGTAGTTTTGTGCAATCAGAGATAAGCCAGAAGAAAGAGCAAGAAGAGGAGGAGGAGAAAGAAAGAAAAAGTGGAGGAGGAGCAAGATAGAAGAAGAACAACAACAACTACAGTAAATATATATTTTATCAACCCTAAAAGGGGGAAATGTTTACAGGTAACTGTAGAGGTCTTTACACCGGCTATTATAATATTTAAGGTAGGTTTTTGCCATCTCTGTCTATTTGTCTATCTATCTATCTATCTATCTATCTATCTATCTATCTCTTTCTCTCTCCGTGTCTTTATCGATGAGTCAACAATGAAGTCTCTTGATCATCCCTCCTCCTGCTAGAAATAATTACCAAGTTCTCTTAAATATGTATATCACACTTTCTGATATCTTCGAAATATAACTAAAATCCGATTAAAATTTCAAATTTGACATAACATAAACACCTTATTAATAGATAGACATGTTTTTTTTTCTTTCACTTGTTTAGAGAAAGTGTAATCTGCTTTTCCCTTTTCCGTTACATGTTACAATGTGTCTACTTCACGTATCCTGACCTTGTTTCCTCATACGTTTTGATTATTTAATTATAATTATGTTAAAAATTACTTGAACCTTGCTACTTTTAACAAATTAAATAGCCACGCAGAGTATAGACTACCTTTGAGTTTGTTTAAAAAGAAGAGATTGTGACTGCGATGAAATAATGAAAGAAAAGCATATTCATTAATTAATGTTAGCATTGTTCCATCCGTTTTTTAAAAATTTCTTTGAGAGAAATTTTGCAAAGGCTGCAACAGTTCTCAAAATTTTCAATATAATTGTAATTAAATCATCAAAACGTATGCGGAAACAAATCGAAGCGTGCGAATTATCCGAAACTCCTCTTTTCTACCTCTGAAAAAGTTTTTCTACAATAAATCCCGATATGATCGTAATGTACACAATTTGAAATGTACTTACAGAAGATTTCCTTTGAAAATATTCATTTTGCAGAAAATTATGAGGAAACAAGGTAATACCCATGATGTAAGTAAATTAAGACCTCTTTTCTTAATTAGCTTTCTAGTTCTTTAACAACACCCAAGAGATATGAAAGGATACTGGAATCAACATAATTTGGCTGACGTTGGATTAAACCACTATAATTTGAAGAAAGTCGCGTTACTAATATTTTAGTTTCCTGTATATTTCCAGAATTATGAACAAAGACGTTAAAAAGCACGCCACCTGGCAGTGTAAGATGCTATTGCGCAGTTAATTAAAATGTCACACCGAATAAAAATTAATTTTGTGATTGAAGCACATACTTGAAATCTACATTAAGAAAAGAAAAGTTTGGTAAAAAAAAATATATTACAACTAAATTTATATGAATATTTTTTAGACTCTGCAGATTTTAATAATTGCTTTCCTTCTGTAAAAGTTGTATACAAGCAGATTTTTTTTATTATGGCATATATAT
>NC_068985.1:52070686-52072356 GCF_001194135.2 Octopus bimaculoides
TATATATATATATATATATATATATATATCATATACATATACTGCATATATATATATATATATATATATATTTATACATGCATATCTATCTATATATATTACATATATATGGTTATATATATATATACATATATATATTATATATATGGTTATATATATGTATGTATGTAAGTATGTATGTATGTATGTATGTATGTATGTATGTATAGGTGTTCAACAACAATAACCACTACCAACAACGTCACCAACACCTTTACCCTAAACTCCACTACAACCAGTGCCTGCAACTACCAGTCTACCAGTATATCCCCTCCTAACTACTACTACTACTACTACTACTACTACTACTACTACTACTACTACTACTACTACTACTACTACTACCACCACCACCACAACCACCACCACCAATAATAACAATTCGTAGACAAGTTGGTGGAATGGCAAAATCATGTGAGAGATAAAATAGTTTGCGACATTTAACCAGGGGCTTCATGTTCTGAGAACAAATCACTTTAAGGTCCACTTGACCTTTAATCTTTCCGAATGTTGGTACCACCCCGGAATTTGAGGCCTGATGCTTCTGTAAGAAATCAGTAACACTGTGTAACAAGCTTTTAGTCATTGGACAGGAACTGTTATTTTCTATTTGAAATATGGCGAATATTTCCTTGAAACTTTTTTTGTTATATTGATTCAAACCCCATCAAATCTCCTCAGTACATGATTATGATGCATGCTCCCCACTACTCCTGCTCATGATCAGAGATGCACATATTGTCAGCCATTAAGGGACATGTTCAAGTGGTTAAATTCAAGCAACTGACATGCAAATCTGTGGTATTGAGCAGAATATTTGCTATAACGATATTTCTTGTCCAGTAATTCAGCGCTGAATCTGTTTGAAATGTAATGGAAAATATGCCAGTTTCAAAACATTGATGTTAAGGTCACAAATGCAAATCCTTTGATTTCTAGATAGAAGCAAATAGGAAATAACACTGACCAAAGACAAAAAAAGAAAAGAAATTGTTACACTGTGTAATATGATATCATATATAGTGTTTTTAAATATAAATTCATATAAATAGTCAGCATGTATCTGTGATTATAGTACTATTATATCTGCATATACAGTCTGTATTTAACAATATTTGCATTAATATCATATCTAAACCCGTTCTGAGATCAAATTCTACCGAAGTCGATTTTGCCTTTCATCTTTTCGGGATCGATAAATTAAGTACCAGTTGCGTACTGATGTCGATCTAATCGAGTGGCCCCCTGTCCTAAAATTTCGGGCCTTGTACCTAGAGTAGAAAAGAATATCATATCTAAACTTGTGTAAGAGAAATGAAAGCATGTCAATTTGATCTATTTCTCTGCAGATTGAAAAAAATTATGAAAAACATTAATGAATTGTCGACATCACATAACCAATTCCAGAGAAGCAAGTAGCCGTTCTCTTTATATTGATAACAAATCCAACAGCATAAGAGAACTGGTGGTACAAAATTTGTATAGCATTAATGTTTAAGAATTTTTTTAAAGTCAGCGGTCTGTTAACGGGACCACAGTTAACATAAATATCATATATAACAGTATATCATATTATAATGTGTGTGTGTGTGTGTGTGTGTGTGTGTGTGTGTGTGTGTGTGTGTGTGTGT
>NC_068985.1:52072545-52073226 GCF_001194135.2 Octopus bimaculoides
AGAGAGAGAGAGAGAGAGAGAGAGAGAGAGAGAGAGAGAGAGAGAGAGAGAAAAGTTATGAGAAGTAATAGTGTCAATAAGACCCAAAGGTATCAGGTAATGCTGAGTTAGTACTATGGACACACTATTGTTAAGTTCCAGGTTCGGTGATTATGCGAATGAGGAGTCCAGCATGTGTATATATAAAAAATTTCAGAATGAGATAAAAATCCAAGGATGTGAAACATTTCAGAACATTTATAAAGAGAAGGTCTTACAGCTGTTTCCGGGAGATTTTATATATCCCTTCATCGGAGTCCATGTGAGAAAATGGTTAAGTAATAGTTATTTTAGATAAGATATGAAATAGAGAGTGAAGTGGAGGAATGAAAATAGACGTGAGATATGCAGGGATATTGTATCTTCAGTTCCATTATTTAGGCAGATAATGGATCTACAGATGCACTATCCCTGCATATCTCACGTCTATTTTCATTCCTCTACTTCACTCTCTATTTCATATCTTATCTAAAATAACTATTGCTTAACTAATCTCTCACATTGACTCCGATTAAGGGATATATAAAATTTCCTGGAAACAGCTTTAAGACCTATTTATAAATGTTCTAAAATCTTTCACAGCCTTGGATTTTTATCTCACTCTGAAAATTTCTCTCTCTCTCTCTCTCTCTCTCTCTCTCT
>NC_068985.1:52073455-52076678 GCF_001194135.2 Octopus bimaculoides
AGCATATTCACCATCTACTTCAATTACTACTTCCCATTTGCTTGGCAGACGGTCAGACCGTCATTTAAAGATATTTTTGTTAAATATTGTTATTGTTTTAGTTGAATAAAATTTGTTGAAAAGAAGCCGCAATAAATTATGCACCAACCCAATATATATATATATAAAATATATTCGTCAACTAAATGTGGCGGTCCTATAGAATACGGTGTTACTGTTGTTTTTAGCCCCAGGAAGACATTCATATCTATCTATCTCTTTATACACATATCTATATGTTTACTGAATTTATAATTTTGAAAACGTGGTGTGATTCCTTGCATATTCCGAATCTCCGTCATCTAAAACATAGGGAAAATAATTTTGGAAAAAGTTCAAAATTAGGGTGAGCGGGAGTTAAAATTTTTTTTTTTTGCATATTCTTAATCTCCGACTTCTTAAAACGTAGAGGTGCGAAAATATTTTTCGAAAAAATGCGTTTTTCAAGGAGAGGTGCGAAACTGAATTAGCCCAGTACTAGTTGCCTAGTTTGGTCAACTTAGACAACAACGTTCTCTGTCCGTTTGTATCCAGAAAGAATCATATTTTCCTTTTCACAGTTATTATTTTCATTACTAATAATGAAAGAAATAATCATGATGTAATTGTTTTAAATTTTTACAAAAAACAACAATTTTAAGGGAAAAGAGGAAATCGATTATATCGATGACAATATTTGACTGGTACTTCATATAATCGACCCCAAAAGGTTGAAAGACAAACTTGGCATCGGTGGGATTTGAACTCAGAAAATAAAGAGCCAAAAGTATTGCCACAAAGTATTTTATCCTACGTGCTAACCATTCTGCCAACTTGACACCCCATGAACACACACACACACACACACACACACAGCTACACGCACGCACACATTCACAATCTTATACACACATACATATTATACATGTGTGTGTGTGAGTGAGTGTGTGTGTATAAATACACACATATACACACATATAAACACACACACACACACATATATATATATATATATATATATATATATATATATATATGTGTGTGTGTGTGTGTGTGTGTGTGTGTGTGTGTGTGTGTGTGTATTGGATCATCCCATAAATAATGCGGTTTTTTAATACATTATTTTTCAAAATTAAGATAAACAGATTTCCTTTTTAATCTAAAATATACTCTCCTTCATATTCTACAATGCTCTTCCATCTATCTGGTAGACGTGCAGGGCTCCTCTTCAAAAAATCACTTCTCCGTGACGAAAACTACTCCTTCAGTACTGTTCTGACCGTGTCTACAAAATTCATATTCTTTTCATCCAAATGATTTTGAAGACTGCAGAATAAATGATAATCAGATAGGGAAATGTCCAGCAAATATGGTGGGTGGGGTATCGTTTTCTATTCAAACTGTTCCAGCCTTTGGAATGTCATTGTCGTCGCTGAATGTGGTCGAGCATTATCCTGATGGAAGAACATCTTTCGTCTTGAAACCAAAGGTGGTTGTTTTTCTTCTAGCGCTGACTTAAGCCGGTCAAGCTGCTCGTAGTAGATCTCCTTCGTTATCGTTTGGTTTGGGCTTAAATGTTCAAACTGGACTAAACCTCTCATATTCCACTAAACAGATAACAACACCTTACACGTGTGAAGATCTTCTTTAGCATGGGGTGCCTTTGTTTCTACTTTTCCTACCCACTGTCTTGACATTTTAATAGAGAACCCATTTCTCGCCACCAGTCACTATTTGGTCCAGTGAGAGGTGACAGCAAAGAGAACACATTCACTCTCTGCGCGGATTAGACTCGGAAAGTTTGTGAGGAACCCATTGACCCAATTTGCTGACTTTTCCGATGGCACGCAGGTGTCGATGAATGGTTGAATGAACAAATCCAAGCTTCTCTGCTCGTTTCTCAACAGTTACGAAGGGATTTTGTTCCAGCAGGGTTTGCAGGACGTCCTCGTCGAACTATACAGATCTTTAAGGACGAGGCTCGTCTTCTAGGCTGTAGTTTCTGGCTCGGAATTTCTGGAACCACCGTTGATACTGGCTTATGCTTATTGTCCGATCTCCATTTACTGCATTAATATTCTTCGCACCTCCCGTTGCGTTGTTGCCTTTATTGAACTCATAAAGCAAAATATGCCGAATATGCTCCTTTGTCACTTCCATTATAACTTGAAAAAGTAGTCGTTAAAATCGAACTGCACTCTTCTAAACTTGCACTAAGAATAAGTGGAAGGTGAAATTGCTACCAGCTTTTGTAGGTAGTTCATCCCGTCCCCCTCCGACTTTTAGTTCATGTAATTGAAAAAGTGCGATGGGTAAATTTTCGCCATTTTATACTTTTAATTTTGCGCATGCATATTGTTTGTTTTTGATTTTGTCGACTACACAGTACGGTAGGGTCAGTTTGGCACCGTCTGCAAGAAAAGCAGCACCATGACGTAATTCACTCTGTCAGAAATTTGGAAACGACATGCTGTATTTGCCATTCGCGCTGGAGGACCCGATACGAACAGACAGTGCACATACAGAACAACCGTTGGCTTGCCGTGTCCCCAAAACATGTACTGAGAGTGATAAAAATCAAATATCCAATGAACATCATGGTGTTTTGAGTGATCACTAGTTTTGGTGATGTTATACCTCTATTCATATTCCCACACTACCCCACACTCAGCATAGAGACCTACATCAAGTGCCTGGAAGAGATAGTGCTGCCTTGTATCAAGAAGCTGGCTACTGGAAGACCCTATATCTGGCAACAGAACTCTGCACTATGTTACACAAGCAGGAGGACCCAGTCATTGTTGTTAGACAATTTCTGCGACCTCATCACCCCTAACACCTGGCCATCTAACTCTCCAGCGTATAACCCACTTCATTATTATGCGTGGGGCTCAGATGAACAAGAGATCAAACAAAGATTCTTGTAATACCAAAGATGAACTAAAGATTTGATTATGACAGCATTCACCAACTTACAAGGAGACCGTCCAGAAGATTTGCAGGAGATTCCGAAGTCGTCTGGAGGCCCTGGTTAAAGCAAATGGCAATTCTAATGAATAAATTTACTCGTTAGTATTTCACGATATTTTTATGTAATTTTGATAAATATATCTATTAAAATGAGACGTCAGCGTTATTTTCATTTTTGCATCATTTAGACGA
This sequence comes from Octopus bimaculoides, assembly GCF_001194135.2. Classification (NCBI taxonomy): domain Eukaryota; kingdom Metazoa; phylum Mollusca; class Cephalopoda; order Octopoda; family Octopodidae; genus Octopus; species Octopus bimaculoides. The sequence continues at coordinate 52,076,636 of NC_068985.1, forward strand.
CAATATATTCACCGTAGCTTGTACACACACACACACACACACA
>NC_068985.1:52076958-52082717 GCF_001194135.2 Octopus bimaculoides
TATATATATATATATATATATATATATTTGTGTGTAGCTGTATACTGACTACATATGCTCATAATATTTAGGAGTACAACCACAGTTAAATATGACCCCACATATCTAGATATAATAGTTAGTAGTATCATCATCGTAAAATAGTAACCAGATTTATAAATATAATAAGTGGCATTGAAATTGATACTACTTAAAATTCGAATGGAATCCGAATCAGCATGTTCATAGCTCTTACTCAATCTTGTCCGTTAATCAATAACTTTAAATGCTGTCAATGAAGGAAAATTCTATCACATTATTTGAAATAGGGTGTAAGTTCGATGTGGCGTTTTAAAATACCAGTAACTCGGGTGTATTGTTGATCCGAGTATCAAAAGAGTGATACTCGGATCAACAATGGAGTCTGTATTTAGTTACTCGATTTGTTAGAAATAGCAACCAAATAACCCTCAAATTACATTCTCCTATCTCAAAAAAAGAACGTCACATTGGATAATGTTGTCCTTGATACATTATGTATGAATACTAGACGAGATGGTCACTACTTCAATGCCTTTTATCATAGGTCTGCTGCAACTTGATTAAGGCTGACCTCGGGTTAAATACCAACAGCAACAGCGATATAGTTTTTTAAGCACTGCAATAACAATGACAACAACAATGGCGAACAAAAAAGTGCAGAAGAGTATAAAGGAGTAGGAGGTGGAGAGTTAGTGGGAGTATAATAGATAGAGTTAGCTCACAACCAAACTGGGTGGTCTCACACTCAACCTAACTCCCCCTTTCACTCACACATCTTACAGTCTTGCCAATTTTTCAATTTAAGCCTCTGCATGTCTCACTCCTCTCTCTTCTTCTTAATCGCTCAGCCTCACCCTATCTCTCTCTTTTTTGTCTCGCTGTCTCTCCCTCCACCGGTATCATTTCACTCATTCCCTAGTACAAATGTAATTCAATTCCGTAGATATTACAATATTCTCCAACGTTTTGTTCTCTGTTCAGTCTTTTTATCCCTGGTACCATCCAACCTTACCACCCATTTTATCGTCATCTCTTCGCAACCCCAGGGCCGTCAGCTTGACAGCGGAACATGTTGTTCAAACAAAAACCTGTTATCGCTACCCTGAAACCCTTCACCTCTTGGCTAGAATTTCAAACAGTCTGGAAGTTAAATGCTAATTCGCTTGGATACAGTTATATACTCAACGTTTACTACTTCGTCTTACCTTTGAATGTAGGCTTTCAATATTATACATTCTGCTTTTATGAGGATTTGTGCAGAATTATATACGCATGGATGTATGTATGCACATGTATATGTGTATGGATGTATGCATGCATGTATGTATCCATCTATGTAAGTTTATACGAATTTAAGCACATATATGTACTTATGACTGTATGTATGTATGTATGTATGCATGCAGGTATGTATGTATGAATGTATGAATGGATTCATGTATGATGTATGAATATATATATATGCACATATGTGTATATATGTGTATAAATACGTAATTATGTATATATATTTACATGCTTGTGTATACATATTATACACACATACACACACACACACACACATATGTTATATGTATCTTTTACTTGTTTTACACATTGAACTGCGCCCATGAAGGGGTAACACCTTCAAAAATTTAGTCGAACAAATCGACCTTAGTACACATGTAGCTCTCTCTCTCTCTCTCTCTCTCTCTCTCTATATATATATATATATATATATATATATATATATATATATATATATATATATATATATATATATATATATATATATATCTAACAAGGTTTTGCGCAGTTGGAACGAACCCAAACCCAAGACCCCAAGGTTGGGGAGCAAGCTTTGAAACCACACAGCTACGCCTGTGCCGATATTATTCGTATATGTAAGACAGCGAGCTGGCAGAAAAGTTAACACGCCGGGCGAAATACTTAGCGATATTTCGTCTGTCTTTACGTTGAGTTCAAATTTCGCCGATGTCGACTTCGCCTTTCATCCTTTCGGGGTTGATAAATTAAATACCAGTTGCGTATTGGAGTCGATCTAATCAACTAGCCCTCCCCCCCCAAAAAAAAATTTCGGGCCTTGTGCCTCGAGTATATGTAATTTATTGTGAAGTGAAGATCACTTCAACGAGTAGGTAGTTCTATTGATCAAACAACTGCAATACTTCTACGAAAAAAGCACTTTCTCTCTCTTACCTAAACACGAGAGGCACTCAAACAGGGTCCTGAAAGTCACTCCAAATATTGGGCGACATAAAATATCGAGAATCTCACCTTGTGAAAACACATCCTTAACATTACTTAGATCGCATCCCACAGACTGCCCTTTCTTTTCAGAGCCAGATAATATTTTAACCCTTTACAATTCCTCACACTCTCAAGTGGCGTTCACAATGGACTGTTGTTCCTCTGACTGGGCAGGTGGCGCTACGCATATAGACATCCTAGACAACAGCTAGATAAGGGCTACTCAATTGATCGGCATTTAATCACGAATGAACACACACGGAAACATTAAAGGTCAAGTCGACCTTGATGTGATTTGCTCTGAGAACGTAAAAACAAGTGGCCCGCTATCTTCAGTTTCTGGTTTCTCTATCATTACTATGAAGTCCTCTGTTTCTTTAGAACTGGTTCGTCTGGTATCTCCAACACGCAAACATTACCCACTACTTATTTCACAACCTCTCCTTCCTCGCTATTGTGTCAAAACCTTCCATTCCTCAGATTAACTACGATGTCCAGTCATTCTCCTCCTCAGAACATCGGTCCTCTTGAATCTCCTCCCTACGCATGCCTTTTCCACAACGGTTTAAACGGAACATTAACTGCTTTAACCTCACCTTTTTCAAAGAGGATTTCAAAGGTCAAGGGTACTACCCCTTGTTACAGACTCAGTAAGAAAACAAAATTCTAATGTCGTTGCTGCTGCTACAACAACAACAACAACAACAACAACAACAACAACTACTACTACTACTACTACTACTACTACTACTACTACTACTACTACTACTACTACTACTACTACTACCGGAGCGTTACATGTCGTATGACGGGGAGATTTGGGAGAATACTAGGTGTAATAGCAGGAAATATGGCATACATGCAATAATTAGAACTTGATTGTCACCAAATTTCTTGGCGTTTATACAAAATCATGAAATGAATACTAATTCTTAAAAGAAAAATATTCATTACCGTAAGATAAATGTAGTTAAATTTTGTGCAACTCCTCCCACAACTATTGCTATTTACACGTACATCCGAACTAATAGACCTGTCCGTGGGACGAAGCTCGTAAAAGACAACGCGCTTCCAGTCCGATCAAATTCAGAACATAACCTACTTCGAGTAAAGTTCTGCTTTAGAGGATCTATGATCTTTTGCGCTTCACATTGTTAAAGACGATCCATTTTTCGTCCCCTGTCACCATTCTCTTTAAAATACCATTTCCTTTATGTTTCTGCAACGAATAACAGATGGATATCCGTCGGGTAAGGTTAGCCTCAATCAACTGATATGAGATCCAAACTTCGAGCCTGATGATGTAATCAAGTTGATGCAGATGTTTTTCAACACTCGATTTGGATATTTGGAGATTTGCGACCATCCTGGTCGTATAATTGGGGTTGGTGTCACTGTTAATCTCAGTTGGCCGGCTAGAGCAAAGTGCATACTAAAACGAAAAAATTCTCGATCGAAATCTTGAGAAGTACTTCTAGAAAACAGGTTCAGTAAGAGCATCCTCTTCGCACACACCGCATACCTTCCTGTGGGTTTCGGCCGCTTTCATGTCTTTTTAAAATAAAAAAAAGCATGGCGTCGATAATGCTCGTTTTGGTTCTCCATTTTCAGGGTGGTCCAAAGCACACAAAATACAACCTAGCTCGTCGTAAGTTCGCATCGAGCTACGTTGAGATGTTAAGTATCTAACGAGTGTGCATGCACAAAGGACAGACTGAAGTTAGCTACTTATTGAAGTGCTTGAAGTTTAGTATCGACAAAAGTCGAACGTAATTTTGGCTAACCCAATAAAACATATATAGATTTTTGATATTGGTTTCAGATTTTGACAGCAGGTCAGATAGAGATTATTAATATTGCTGTTGTTATACTTTCGCAGCTTTTGCTGCTTTATACGAACTGTTCTCGAAGTGGAGGCGCAATGGCCCAGTGGTTAGGGCAGCGGACTCGAGGTCATAGGATCGCGGTTTCGATTCCCAGACGGGGCGTTGTGAGTGTTTATTGAGCGAAAACACCTAAAGCTCCACGAGGCTCCGACAGGGGATGGTGGCGAACCCTGCTGTACTCTTTCACCACAACTTTCACTCTTTCTTCCTGTTTCTGGTGTACCTGTAATTCAAAGGGCCAGCCTTGTCACACTGTGTCACGCCGAATATCCTTGAGAACTACGTTAAGGGTACACGTGTCTGTACAATGCTCAACCACTTGCACGTTAATTTCACGAGCAGGCTGTTCTGTTGATCGGATCAACTGGAACCCTCGTCGTCGTAACCGACGGAGTGCCAACAACGAACTGTTCTAAGTCTCGCAGAAATTTCAAGAAACAGCAAGTCAAACATTTTGTTTTAGGCGTAGTGATGATGTATTGCAAGGAAAGGAGACTGAATACTGAGAATTAAGCTTTTTTTAACAGTTTGTTGTTATATCTGCGATATAATATTCTCAGCTTCACACAGTTTTTCTTAGAATGTAGTTGTGCTCACGAGAAGAAAAAAATTGTTGTTCTGATACTTTTGGATTTCCAAGTATTTGACCATAGTATTAAAGAGAGACATTTGATATTATCCTCAAAGCTCCGATCATCACAAGTATAGTTGTTCTTAGATGCTACGGTTTTGAGATTTCTGTTTCAAGCTCATTGTATTTACTTAATTTTCAGACGTGTTCACAGAAGTATTGCAGTCTGCTCGGATTGACAGATGAGCAGATCGATCTAAACATTAATCAAGTATGAGGGTCAATGGTATCTGCTTACCTCCTCCCCATAAAACTGCTGGCATTGTACCTAAATTAGAAACAATTAGTGATGCTAGTACTGTTGTTGCTGCCGCTAGTTGATAATAACAATGGTGATACTATAAACTTTATAGTATCGCTTTTATTATGGGCATCTAGCGGCCCTCGAGCAACATGCGGCCAACATAACTTTCTGAATGACACGCCTCAGGAAAAATTGTCTTGAATTGCTTTTGGAGTACGGCAAGGTCTCATGTGGTCCGCCAGGTCTCATGTGGTCCGCCAGGTCTCATGCGGTCCGCTTCTCGAAAAATTTACATATGTGTATATTTGTATCAATATTAGAATCTACACGTTACCCGGTCTCTTAATCTATTAGAAATACTTGAATAAATCTCCTCAAAATCACTTCACTTCATACTGTCTCAAACAAGGAAAAGACACATAATATAATGTACAGTAGTCGTACCTTAAAAGACTTGATGGTCACTTCTAGAATATCTTATTATCATAGGTTTACTCAATTAGAATTGGCTACGGGTTGAACAACAACCACAACAATCACACACAACAACAACAACAACAAGAGAGTTGTGATGTCATAAACTATATTTTATTTTGAGACCGTTAAATCTGACAGAAATATAGTTCTTTTCTTTCTTCATCTTTTCTTTTTATAAAGTTACAGATTTGTTCTGTCTAATTAAGAAGTTCATAGGCTGTTCTATGTTCTTATATATATATATATATAT
>NC_068985.1:52082859-52083986 GCF_001194135.2 Octopus bimaculoides
AAATGTGTCAGCTCTAAAATTAGTGAAAAAGAATAATCGGTCGCCTGAGAAAGAAATGATTTTAATCTTATATACTTGTAAATAATTCTCTAAGTTCGCTTATAAGTGCATGCTACAACTTTTTGATTGCAACATTTTCATGTTTTTATTTTCGTATTTTTAATGTTTTTTTGTTGTTGTTGTTGATAGTGTATTATTACAAGAGTAACCCTTTTCAATTGGTAACAATTCAATGTTGATATGTCTATGCAGGTGCTTGCTTTATCACGGTCTTTGCCCATTTTTTTAGTGTACTTTTAAATTCGTTTCACTGTAAACGCCTTAGTACGTAAAACGAAAGCCCACTTCTGCCTGTCTGTCTCTTTCTCCTACTTCTTTCCCTCTTACCCTTTCAATATCTCGTACATTCATTCTTTTGCTTCTCTTTTCTCTCTCTTGTACACTGATTCTCTTTCTTCTCTCTCTCTCTCTCTCATATATTCATCCTCTCTCTCTTACACTCTCTCTCTTCTCTCACTCGGACGCTCTCTCTCCTTTCTCTTTACTCTCTCTCCCTCGTACTCTTACTCTTATACTCTCCTCCTACCCTTCTTCTTCCCTCTCATACACTTTCAACCTCTCTCTCATACACTCTCCCCCTCTCTCTTTCATACACTCTCCCCCTCTCTCTTTCATACACTTTCCTTTGTAACATTCTCTCTCTCCTCTCCCCCTTTCTCTCTCTCTCGTACATTCACTCACTTCCTTCCCTCTCTCCCTCTTCAGTCTCTCATACATTCATTCTTTCTTTCTCTTCTCTTTCTCTCTCTCGTACACTCTCTTCCTCCCACTCTCTTACGCGCTCTCTCCTCTCTCACTCGTACACTCTCTTCCCTCTCTCTCCCTCAACTCTCTCTCCCTCAACTCTCTCTCCCTCAACTCTCTCTCCCTCTACTCCCTCTCCCCTTCGTACTCTCTCTCTCTCTCTCTCTCCCTCGTACTCGCCCTCGTACTCCCCCTCGTACTCTCTCCCCCCGTACTCTCTTCCCCCTCGTACTCTCTGTTTTCCTTGTACTCTTTCTCTCCCTCTACTCTCTCTCCCTCTACTCTCTCACCCTCTACTCTCTCCCTCTACTCTCCCTCACTCT
>NC_068985.1:52084891-52085938 GCF_001194135.2 Octopus bimaculoides
CTACTCCCTCTCCCCTTCGTACTCTCTCTCTCTCTCTCTCTCCCTCGTACTCTCTCTCTCTCCATCGTATTCTCTCTCTCTCTCTCTCCATCGTACTTTCTCTCTCTCTCCATCGTACTCTCTCCCTCTCTCTCTCTCTCTCTCCATGATACTCTCTTTCTCTCCATGATATTCTCTTTCTCTCCTTCGTACTCTCTCTCTCCCTTGTACTCTCTCTCTCATTCGTACTCTCTCCACCCCTCGTACTCTCTGTTCCCCTTGTACTCTCTCTCTCTTTTGTACTTTCTATCTTATACTCCCCTCCCCTTTCCTCCTACACTCTCTCTTCCTCTCTCTCGTACGCTCTTCCTCCTCTCCCTCTTTCATACACTATCTACATCCATACTTTCGTAACTTTGACCCTTCTTTCTCCTATACTCTCTCCCTTCTCTCGCCCCCTCTTATACACTCTCTCATCCTCTCTCTCTCTCTCTCTCTATCTCTCTCTCTCACTCTTGTACATTCTTTTTCGTCTCTCTTTATAGCCGAACTCCCTTTCTACTTCTCAATCATCACAATTTTAAATTTACAGGATATTCCTTTTAGGGCTACGAAGTTAAAACCTATCAAGGGAACACAAGAAAGCACTCAACAGAAAAGGGATTATTAATTGCTTTTATGTGTATTACATTTGAAGAGAAAAAAAAAAACCAAGCCCCAAACGTTTTAAATATCTGTCCTGTTAATAATAAACCTAAGTGTTCCCAGACGAGATGTAGTACCGAAGGGGAGTGGAACAATGTTTGTGGGTAAAACAACTTTCAACAATGTACAGGCATTCATTATCACCATAAACTATTTGACCCAATCTGGTCCCTATCGCAGTTTGACCCTTACAAGGAAGTTATAAGAAATGTTATGAGTTTCAGACATATACAAAATTAACGCAACTATCTTGTGGGGATGAAATTACACAAAGTGGCTACTACTTCCACGTTTCATTTACATTGTCGTTTATATATATATATATATATATATATATATATATATATATATATATATATATAT
>NC_068985.1:52086805-52087570 GCF_001194135.2 Octopus bimaculoides
GCAGCTTCCTAGGTCTAACCAACAGTAGTATTATTCCCTTCAGGGGACTGTCACATTAAGTTGACAGCATACAACTACTTCATCGTATCACTACTGCATAAATCTCTCTCAGAGATTTAGAAATGTATTATTTATATATATATATATATATATAGGGAGAATTCACAAAAAACAACAGACGAAGACAGGTGGTGTAGAAAACAAATAGATGTATTAGTATAACGCTCGGGAATTAAAAAAATCTTTAACGTTTCAAGCATACGCTCTTCCACAGAAAGGAACACAGAAAGAAACAAGGAGAGAAAAAAATGTATGTAGTGGTCTGCGATCTATACGCACGCGTGCGTGTATGTATGTATGTATGTATGTATGTATGTATGTATGTATGTATGTATGTATGTGTGTATGTATGTATGTATGTATGTATGTATGTGTGCGAATGTCTTTGTGTTTGTCGGTTTGTTTACGCCCCCATAACTTAGCAATTCGGAAGAAGTGTCCGCTAGAACAGGTACCTACCAGATATATAAATAAGTAGTGGGGTCGATTTATTTGAGTAAATAAAACCTCCAGGGTAGTGCCTCAGCATAACCACAGTCCAATGACTGAAACAAATGCAAGGTAAAAACAGGTAGGTATATAAATACACACGCACGCACACACACTCACATACATATAGTGAGAGTGAGAGAGAGAGACGGAGAGATACATACATGTGTATATATGTATCTATCTATCTGTCTCTTCTCTCTCTAATGTATATAT
>NC_068985.1:52088020-52096573 GCF_001194135.2 Octopus bimaculoides
GTAAGCCTACACTTACTCAATCGGTCTCTTTTGCCGAACCGCTGAGTTACGGGGACGCAAACACACCAGCATCGGTTGTCAGGCGATGTTGGGGAGTCAAACACAGACACACAAACATATACACACACACACACACATATATATTCGACGGGCTTCTTTCAGTTTCCGTCTACCAAATCCACTCACAAGGCTTTGGTCGGCCCGAGGCTATAGCGGAAGGCACTTGCCCAAGATGCCACGCAGTGGGACTGAACCCGGGACCATGTGGTTGGAAATTTTTATATATATATATATATATATATATATGTGTGTGTGTGTGTGTGTATAGTTGAAAAGGGGTTAAGAGTCCATAGAAATCAAAAGTTTTTAACTACGTTTTTAACTACACACACACACACGCGTATATATATATATGCATACATACATACATACATACATACATGCATACGCACACACAGACGCACACACGCGCACACGCCTCCCTCCATATTATAACTTTCGTATTCTAACCAGGTCAGTGATGACATTGATATAATTTCACATCTTCTTCTTGTTAGAAATAATAGACCAATAATTTCTATTCGGCTATTTTGGAAGTAAGTTAATCCTACCTCTTTTAAAGGATTCTTTGGTCAAATAAAATGAATTGGGTTCGTATTTTTATTTTTTGTCTTTTTATATAAGTGAAGAAGAAAACAACAACAACAACAAAATAATCGTTGTTAAGAGGGCAACTTGGCGTACATGAAAGTCGGAGCCAGACTTAATGTCTCCAAGACTGTTTCAATGACATAGAAATATAGTTCACAGTTACAAGAAATAGAGACTTTCTTGTGACTTTCCACAGCTGAGAGTTCATTACCAGACAAATCAGACATTTACCAAAATTAGAATTCCCTTCAATGTCATCTTCATTTCTATAAAAGTCAACAAATACTGACAACATTAAACGGAATAAGTCGTAAAAGTCAGACTAATAAACTAATACAGACACTGCAGATGTTTGGCAATTCTTAAGAGCTTTAGACATCGCAACAAAATGATTCCAGGTGAAGATAGCACAGATAATAAACAACTACTATATGCTATCAAAGTTCTCCTACGAACGTAAAGATAACTTGTTCATTAAATATTAAATTACTGTATATTCACGTTCCCTGATAAATATTTAGCGGAACATACAATACAATGAAATATAATTGATCCAAGTCGCAAACGTCTGACAAAAGGCTTTGATATTTAAAATATGCTACTGAAAATCTAATTATAAACGTTGATATAACCATGCATGTGTTCTTTTAATTAGCAAAAATGACTCTATAATGATGTCTATATCTCCTATCTTTCATCTTTTACTTGTGTCAGTATATGTATGTATGTATGTATGTATGTATGTATGTATGTATGTATGTACGTATATATGTATATATGTATATATGTATATATGTATGTATTCTTTTCTGTTATTCTTTTATTCGTTTCAGTCATTTAACTGCGGTCATGCTGGGGCACAGCCTTTAGTCGAACAATTCGACTCCAGGACTTATCCTATGTAAACCTAATATTTATTCAATCGGTCTGTTTTGCCGAACCGCAAAGTTACGGGGACGTAAACACACCAACATCGGTTGTCAAATGATGATGGGGGATAAACACAGACACACAAACATATATAAATACACGCGCGCGCACGTACACACACACACACACACACACACACACACACACACACACACACACACACACACACACACACACACACACAGATACGACGGGTTTCATTCAGTTTCCGTCTACCAAATCCACTGACAAAGCTTTCATCGGCCCGAGGCTATAGTAGAAGACACTTGCCCAAAGTGCTACGCAGTGGGATTGAACCCGGAAACATGTGGCTGACAAGCAAGCTACTTACTACAAAGCCACTCCTACGCCTTGTATGTAAGCATGTATGTATGTATGTATGTATGTATGTATATATGTATGTACGATGGATACTTTCGGTGTTGTGTCTGGAAGAAGTACATCTTCCTAAGGACCAAGATCCGTCTTCTCCGCAAGCTGGTTCTGCCACTTCACCTGTACAACGTTGAGACATGGTCCATCCTCAAGAGAGACTTGACTGAATAAGCTCGAGTTATTTCAAATGCAGTGTCTTCGTCAGATCCTTGGTATCTTTCTAAACGGCCAAATCTCAAACAGTAACATCAGAGAACAATGCCAGCAACAGTCGACTATTGAACACCAAGTCCAGCAGCGCAGGTTAGGTTCGGCCAGCCCACTCACTGGAGAATGCAGCGTAGTACACCAGTGAAGATAAGATATGGGCGAAAAATTTGAAGACCTGAAGTCGCAGCGCCTCAATCTCCAGTATGCTAAGGCCGGAGCCATGGATTGGAAAGCGTGGAATAACATCATCACCAGAGTCCATCATCTAGCGGCAACCACAGCAGCGTATTGGTTGAGAGTACAGCCTCCATCTCCAGTCGGCATCTAGGAATTTAAGATGTATGTATGCATGGATGCATATATGTATGTATGTATGTATGTATGCATGTATGTATGTATGTATGTATGTATGTATGTATGTATGTAGGTATGTATGTATGTATCTATCTATGTATCTATCTATCCATCTTTATCTTTTACTTGTTTCAAGTCACTGGACTGTGGCATGCTGGAGCGCCATCTCAGGGCGTTTAGTCGGACAAATCGATTCCAGAATTTATTTTTACTTTTAAGTTCTTATTCTATCGGACATTTTTGCCAAACTGCTAAGTTATGAGGAAGTAAAGAAGCCAACACGGTTGTCTTCGTTGGGAGAAAAACACAAACTCACACAAACATACTCACGCATGCACGCACGCGCACATACACACCAAACACACACACACACACTCGCGCACACACATACACATGACGGGCTTCTTTCCTTTTTCGTCTACGAAATCCACTCACAAGATCCGGGTCTTTTGTAGAAGGTACCACACAGTGGTATTGAGCTCGAAATCATGTTATTGGAAAGCAAGCTTCTAACCACAGATCCATAGCAGCACCCAAACGTTGTTGTTTCCTCTAATCCCAGACCAAACCTATTGGAATGTAAGCAGAACATCGAAGCAAACCATTTCTTCGTTTTTCCATTCGAGACGGAAATATAACCACAGACGATAACAGTATACTATAGACACTGAGCATACGACAAATGATAACTGTATACTATAAACACTGAGCATTTAAGGGACATACGTTCATATTATACCTCAGACGTTGCATTATTTCAATAAAAATGAGCAATATAAATTCATTTAAATTAGTTGGGCTGTTGTTAATTCCAGGTTAGCCATTATCGAGCAGACATAACCAAAACCGTTACGAAGTATTAGGATTTCATCATCTAGAGCATATTTTTCTCTTTTGAGATAATAGGTTGTTATTATTAGTTCAAGTGACATCGTATAGAGGCTCCTCCTCCTCCTCCTCCTCCTCCTCCTCCTCCTCCTCCTCAGTCACTCAAGTCATCGTCGTCGTCGTCGTCACCATCACCTACAACAACCCGCGAATATTATTTTTTCACGTCCTCGGGCTCATAAAGCCAGTTAAGATTCCATGGCATATCTATGATGGAAAAGGTAGAAGCAAAATACTGGAAGGTTAAAAGACATATTGGGGTTCTTAACTATCGTTACCGTTCACATAACCAGTTGTTCATTCATTTATTCATTCATTCGCTTATTCATTCATTCATTCGTTCGTTCACTTATTCATTCATTCATTCATTCATTCCTTCCTTCGTTTATTCATTCATTTGTTCTTTCGCTCATTCATTCCTTCGTTTATTTATTCATTTATTTATTCATCCGTTCATTCATTCACTCATTCATTTGTTCATTCATTCCTTCGTTTGTTAATGCATTCCTTCATTCAATTATTCGTTCGCTTAATCATTTGATCATTCATTCGCTAATTCATTCATTCGTTTATTCCTTCGTACATTTATTCAAACATTCGCTCATTTGTTCGTTCGTTTATTCCTTCGTTCGTTCACCCATTTCTTTATTTATTCTCTCATTCATTTATTCTGTTCACGCTATTTTGAACTTACACAACGTTATATTGACCTTACATTTTATTAACGCTACATTTTGTTTGCGCTGCACTTTTATACTGACCAAGCCATTCGATTAACGTTTCCGTCCTTTGACATCACAGTTTATCAACGTTTTGTTTACACCACATTATATTTTCACATTTTATTTAAGCTAGATTACATTTAAGCTTCCTGTCCAGAATATGACTTTAAACTGCATCAAGTACAGGAACCCTCGTTCGAGAGTTCCAGGGTTTTGGGGAGTGTGGATCAACCCCTAAGTCACTATTGTTCTTTGATCTATTCTGACCCGGAATAGTAGCAACTATTAGGATCCTAGCTAAGGGTTAATTAGCATATTACGGAAGAAACTCTTAAGCACAAACCCTCACTGCCGCGTATGAGTCAACCTGGACAGCAAATGGAGTAGTGGAGTCCCTCAAGCAGTCTGGTCTCCTCTTTGACACCCTTCTGGAAATTGCAGTGTCGGTAGAGCTCTAGTGCTCTGTAAGGCAATGTGCCTAGAAGGCAGCTCGAATGTAAAACCTACAACTTGCTGATCGCTACTATTGCCTTAGTCCGCTGAGTCACTATCGTTAGACCTCCAAGTCTAAAGAGTAGGACCGGTTTGCGTAGATTGACTCTCACTCCAAAACTACTGAGCGCAGGCAGGAAAAAAAGTCCTGCAGCGTCAAAGATCGTCTTACACAGTCACATGAGGGTATGCTGCTCTTCTCCATGATCTTCGGACACGAAGAAACTGCAGTCACATTTAAAGTCCGATATATTGGTCCTATGCTGTATTGACACATGATTCTATAGATGTCGCACACACACACACACACACACACATACACACACACACGCGCACACACATACACACACATACAACGTTGTTGGCACACCATCGCTTACGACGACGAGGGTTCCAGTTGATCCAATCATCGTGAAATTAACGTGCAAGTGGTTGAGCACTCCACAGACATGTGTACCCTTAACGTAGTTCTCGGGGGTATTCAGCATGACACAGTGTGACAAGGCTGGCCCTTTGAAATACAGGTACAACAGAAACGGGAAGAAAGAGTGAGAGAAAGTTGTGGTGAAAGAGTACAGCAGGGTTCGCCACCATCCCCTGCCGGAGCCACGTGGAGCTTAAGGTGTTTTCGCTCAATAAACACTCACTACGCCGGGTCTGGCAATCGAAACCACGATCCTATGACCATGAGTCCGCTGCCCTAACCACTGAACCATTGCGCCTCCACTTACATACAACGTATATAAAATACATATATGTTAGTCACTACGTGTTTAGAATATAAAGGGAAGCACAACTGACAGTAAAATATTTAGTAACATAAAATAGAGTAGAAATAAAATGTTTGTTTTAGTTCATGGAACTTACAAGACTAATCCTGTTTTGTTTGTTTTCGAATACATCAGAGAGCACATAAAGTTATGGAAACAAGGTTTATATGTCTGTGTGGACCAAGATCAACATGCTGAGTGGGAAATATTATTTGTCTACCAGAAGGCTGCTCAACAAGCTGTGGAAAATAGAAGTGTGTCAAGAAAATGAGGATCAGAAGAGCAAGATAACATCAAACTAGTTGATCTTTAAATAGACAGAAAAAAAGAAGCTATTGCATGAAATTGAAACAATAGATATTAGTAGAGCAGTGAGAGGTTATTGTAAGGAGGCAAATGAAAAGAGAAGAGAAATTGAAGGGTCTAAGGAAGTAGAGGAAGTGACGGAAAGTAAAGTAAGCCAGTAAAATAAATAAATAAATAAATAAATATAACGAAGAGGTTAATTCACAGTTGTGAGAAAAATGAAGTCATTGGAGGAAAAAGGAACGTAGGTGTTTTTTATTTTTAGGAGGTGGGGGCGTAAAGTTACTGGCTTTAAAGGTGTCGCGAAAGGCCTGGCTGGAGGCCCAACCTTCCAAGTTCTTGTACAGGGCTTGGAAAATCGAAGGACCACTGCAATAAGTGAGTGAATCTGAGAGGGGGATATGTTGAATAAAATCATAATTAGCTGATCCTCCTGTATTTTCTATTAGCTAAAGCCAGGAACTTTTCAACACCCACTCGTACATGTGATGAAGTGGTAACATTGTGCGTAGAAAAGGTTAGATAAATGAGGGATAGTTAATATGGTAGGAAGCATTATTTGGAAAAGTTTATAGTCAAGGAATATGTACATACATGCATGTAGTTTTATTTATTTATTTTGTTTTTTGGAGAGAAGGATAATTCACACAAGACACTTTGTTTCCTCGTAACTTTCAGAAAAATAGATAGATTTTGATGAAATTTTCTACAAATATCTTTCGGAATTTAATTTATAAAAAATTTGGTGGGCTTGCACACATACATACATCATACATGTCTACAAAATGAAACTTGAAATTTGGGAAAAAAATTGTGACGTGTGTCAATATTTCTGTGCGTTCTCACCATTTTTCGTTTCAGCTTAAATTCCAATATAATCGTAATTTAAACACTGAAAGATTTTTGTAGAAAATTTCATTTAGAAATATCTATTTCTCCGAAAGTTATAAGGAAAGAAAACCGACTCGTGTGAACTTTTTGGAACTCCTCTCCTCAAACTTCGAAAAATATTTTTAACAATAAATTCCAATACAATCGGATTTTACACAATCAGAAGCATAATTGTAGAAAATTTCATTAAAAGTCTACATTTTTCTGGAAGTTATGAGGGAACAAAGTCGGTGGGGTACATTTGTGTATGCATTTCCATTACGTAAACTAAGTCATACTAAGATTACATTTCTATTTCATATCTACATATCGACTTCGGTTCACTTTCATTTTGTATGTAACAATATTTAATTATATAATTGCACGTTCAGTTTGCATCAAAAGGTGACAATAATCTGAATGAGATGGGCTCAATTTTCACCACACGTAACCGTAGAGAGGATAACAGTATTAACGATGATAGTGTGTTTAGCAACGAATACTAATTGTATTAAAATGCATAGGCGCAGGAGTGGCTGTGTGGTAAGTAGCTTGCTTACGAACCACATGGTTCCGGGTTCAGTCCCACTGTGTGGCACCTTGGGCAAGTGTCTTCTACTATAGCTTCGGGCCGACCAATGCCTTGTGAGTGGATTTGGTAGACGGAAACTGAAAGAAGCCCGTCGTATATATATATGTATGCGTGTTTGTGTGTCTGTGTTTATCCCCCCACCATCGCTTGACAATCGATGCTGGTGTGTTTACGTCCCCGTAACTTAGCGGTTCGACAAAAAGAGACCGATAGAATAAGTACTAGGCTTACAAAGAAGAAGTTATGGGGTCGATTTGCTCGACTAAAGGCGGTGCTCCAGCATGGCCGTAGTCAAATGACTGAAACAAGTAAAAGAGTATATATATGTGTGTGTGTGTGTGTGTGTGTGTGCGTGTGTGTGTGTATATGTATGTGTGTGCGTCTGTGCGTGAGCATATGCGTGTGTGTGTATATATTCAAATTTATTGGCAGTATTTAGGTCCTAATTTTTCATTGCTTTATAAACGCTCGTTCTTTTAACACACTTTCATCTTGTATCTCTATTTTACGTTTTCCACAATTGACGTTCGAGCTTTCTTCATGTTGCATATCTTGCCGCCGTTCGTTCCAGCGCTCGTCCCATAAGTTCCCAGGGTGCCACGCAGTGGGACTGAGCGTGGAAACACGTGGTTGAGAAGCAAGCTCCTAATACACTGCCACACGCACACATCCTTGAATTACATTCTAACATCATGAAACGACAGGAATATATTATATAATATAGTTTTGGATACTCAATGGCTGACAGAAAAACGGAGTGGTCATAACTGGAATGCCTTTGATCATAGGGACCCTCATTCAAAATTTATCTGGGGCTAAATAAAAAAAAACAAAAAAACAAGCATGTGAACAACGAGAAGAGACCCTTGTTCAATCTGACAGCCGTGTCTTCCTGTCCGCATTTATTGTGAATTAATCAGTTAGTCTCACATGTTTATCTTTATGAATGCTTTTCTAACCGGAGGCAAAAAATACTTAAAATGCCATTACTGTACTCTATCTCGCTGACGACAGAACAAACCTGTCTCTTGTCTTTTATGGCTATTTTTACTACTTTTTGTTGTTATTGTTATTGCTGTTATTGTTATTGCTGTTTAGCTCCCGGTGACTCCTATTCGAGTATTCTTATCATCAAAGTCCGTGACACTCACGTCTCTTTCAGCGTTGTTCAGGGCTACATTATCCAATGTGTCAGGGCAGCGAGCTGGCAAAATAGTTGGGGCACAGGGCGACAAGCTGGCAGAGACGTTAGCACACCGGGTGAAATGCTTAGCGGTATTTCATCTGTCTTTACGTTCTGAGTTCAACTTCCACCGAGGTCGACTTTGCCTTTTATCCTTTCGGCGTCGATAAATTAAGTACAAGTTGCGTACTGGGGGTCAATCTAATCGAC
>NC_068985.1:52096696-52101107 GCF_001194135.2 Octopus bimaculoides
AGAGTAGAAAAGAATAGAGCGTCGTACAAAATGCACTGTGAATTTCTTTCTTATTAGTCTTTATATTCTGAGTTCAAATACCAGCGTGGTCAGTTTTGCCTTTCATTCTTTTGGATCGATAAAATAAAGTAGCAGCCAAATACTGGGATCGAGAGTATCGACTAATTCCCTACTTTGCGTCTAAATCAGAAACACTTATTAATGTACCCCTAACTTGTTTATGTCGGTGGGGTTTGATTTGATGAGAGATTATCCTTTGTAGGTCGACCGAACACGTACAGTGGCCTACATTGACTCGTAATTGTTGTGGTTGTCGTTGTCGCTGGTGCTGTAATAGCGGTTGTTGTTACTACAGTTTTGTGGTTACTGTATCTCTCTTTGCAGTTGTTAAAAATCCTGGATTGTACTATTATTCCCAAATTCGTCGTAAGCTCAGTCGAATTCTGGTTTTGATTTCAGTGTCTCAGAGACCGAACACATCTGCTACAAGGGCTAAATAAACTCAAACAAGATCATCTAAAATCTGTAAATTCCTTTGAATACTTCAGAAGTAACATAGCAGCTAGAAAAAAGAGGTAAGAATCAGCTTTGCGAAAGCACAGGCTATTATTAACGGTTTCAGTATCACCTGGAAGGCAGCACTACCTGATGATTTTAAATGAACTTTCTTCCATGCCACTGTGAAATGAGAGCTAGCGTACTGTTACACTGCTTGAAGACTTATTAAACATGCAAGGTTTGATAGTATTTATATTCGCATGTCACAAGCCATTATGAATATCCTTTGGGTTAAACATTCGACGATACAAAAGCTATAGCAGTTTCCTTAAGGCCACTGATGCCATTAAAAGAGAGCCACATGTGTTTTACAGAACATTACCGGGGAGCCAAGAACAAAATCGTTAGTAATACATAAATATACACGTTAGCTCTCTGGTATTTAAACCTTTATCATCAACCAGCTGTCTGTTGATATAGTATGTTACCCAGTTGACCTCCAGAACACTACGTCAGATGTGTGGCGTGATCCGGTCGGGCTAATCCAAACAAGCTCGAGCAGATGAAAACTTAGACTCAGGTCGGTATTGATTTATTAGATTTAAGATCAACAGGGTTTCTAAGACGAATTTATCTAGTATTTACTACTAATTTGTTAATATGGTATAGTTGTTGGTGTTTCAATAATGTTTGTGCTGTTAATATTTGGTTAATATCAAAATAAAGTGTTATCACCATGGTTATACTTTATATAAAGATGTAGTGATATCAACGTTGTTATCAAAACGAAGTGATGTTAATCAATGTTGCAGTTGATATCGTGATGAAAATATATATATATGTTGTTGTTGTTGATATTAGAATGGAATGATATCAACGTTATTGCTATCAAGATAAAGATACTAAAATGAAATTATACCAATATTGTTGGTAGAAAGATGAAGTGATATCAATGTTAATAGTTGTGATCAAGATGTAGTAATATCAACATAGTTGTTGCTGATATCAAAGTTGATGATATCAGGACGAGATGATATTCATGCTGTTGTTGCAATGAAGATGAAATGATATCGACGTCATTGTTATCAAGATAAAATGATATCAATGTTGTTGATAATAAGATAACTGCATTGTTGCTGAATATATTTCTAAATCTTGATGTTTTCTTTTTAAAACTACAACACAAATTTTCATTTTTTCTTTTAATTTGTAAATTGTGTCCGCTACTAAGTTTCCTGCCAATGGTCAGGGATGAATTGCTGACACTTATTCACGAGATGTATTTGAAAAAATGTTATCCACTCTTTCGCTATTTAGAAAACTGAAGATGGATGGCATATCGAAATCTTTTATCTTTTACTTGTTTTCAGTCTTTAGACTACAGCCATGCTGGAGGACGGCTTTGAAGAATTTTTAGTCAAATGTATCGACCCCCACTACCTATTTTGTAAAGCCTGGTACTTATTCTATTGGTCTCATTTGCCTAACCACTAAGTTATGGAGACGTAAACACACACTAACGCCGGTTGTCAAGCGATCTTGGAGGATTAACGCAGACACAAACACACACACACACACACACACACACACACACATCACATACACACGAGCTTCTTTCAATTTCCGTCTTCCAAATCCATTCTCAAAGCATTGGTCGGACAGAAGCTATAGTAGCAGACACTTGTCCAATGTGCCGAGCACGGAAACTGTCCCGGAAACATGTGATTGGCAAGCAAGCTTCTAGCCACACAATTTCTAGTATAGGTACAGGGCTAAGCATTTTGCGAAGTGGTCTGTAGGTCAATTTCATTGCTCTCAGAAGGCTGAAAGACAAAGATGACGTCAACAGGATATGAACGCAGATCGCAAGGAGCTAAAACAGATAAGAATAACAATTGCTGATACTTTGGGTGCGACACCAATAATTTTGAGACAGAAGTCTGTTAATACTATAGACGACAATCTTTGACTAATATTTCATTTTATTATATGTGTGTGTGTATACATGTCTGTCGGTATGTTTGTCTGTCTGTCTGTATGAATGTATGTTTGTTTGTATGTATGTCTATGTGTGTATATATGTACGTATGCATGTGTGTATGTCTGGATGCATGTATGTGTGTATATTTGTATGTACGTATGCATGTGTGCGTGTATGTATGTATGTATGTATGTATGTATGTATGTGTGTGTGTGTCTGTGTGTGTGTGTGTGCGTGTGCGTGCCTGCGTGCGTGTGTGTGTATTTATATCTACAATTTTCTTTGAGGTCGAAGCATACACCCAAGTGTGTGCATCTGTTCACCTAAAGAATCTCAAATGAAGAATTTTTGCAATGTCTTACAAATCTTCACTGTGCCACTAATAGATTGGATTTGAAGAATCTGTTTCAGTTCTGTAAGTTCTGCATTAATTCGCCATACATATGTATGTATGTATGTATGTATGTATGTATGTATGCATGTATGTATGTATGTATGTATGTATGCATGTATGTATGTATGTATGTATAAATGTATGTATGTATAACTGTATATATGTATGTATGAATTTATTTATGTGTGTGTGTATGCATGTATGCATGCATGTATGTATATATGTATGTATGTATTATATATGTATGTATGTATGTATGAATGAATGTATGTATGTATGTATGCATGAATGTATGTATGTATTTATTTGTGTATGTGTGTATGCATGTATGCATGTATGTATATATGTATGTATGCATGCACGTATGTATGTGTGTATTATGTATGTATGTATGTATGTATGTATGTATGTATGCGTGTGTGTGTGCATGTGCGGCGTGTGTGTACTATTTTATACATCATATTACTACCTGAATGACTAACATAATCTATAGTGCGAGTCTGAGTCAAACGTCTAATATTACTACAAATCTAGTTAGGTTCTTTTACTCGAGATAAGCTCCCTGTTTTACCTGCGCTATTTGTCTTCTGTTTGGTGTCTTTAAGCTACTAACCGTCCATTGCAGACATCTCTAGACAGCCATACAGCCATCACAATAAGTAAGCATACAATTAAAGAAAAAAATATGATCAAACAAAAACAAACGACAACAACAACAACAATAAAAATTTCAAAGGCTTACTGGTCGAATGGCATAGCAAATCAAATCAGTTAAGAACCGAAAGAGACAGGCGGGCATGTTTTTTAAGTGAAGTCTGTCAGTTTAATTGCTGTGTTAAAATGGTGTAAAATTTGTTAGGCCGACGCGAACATTCTTGTGATGTTTAACCGCTTTGACTTTGTGTCATTGCTAGAAGGTTTCTACAGCGCCCTCTATTGACAACCTCGAAGATGACGATGATGATTATGATAACCACGACGGTAATGGTAGTGATGATAACGGTGATAATGAGGACGATAACGGCTATGCTGTTGTTTTTGCTGTTGTTGTTACTGTTAGTGTTACTGTTACTGTTATTGTCCTTCTTGTTGTTCTTGTTATTGTTTCGCTATAGTTGTTGCGGCGGCTCCTGCTGATGCTGCTCCTGTTGTTGTGGTTGTTGACGTTAATGTTGATGAGGGTCAAACTGCTTAAATGTGACTGAAAGCAACAGGTTACAAAGCGAGAACACCACTAACAAACGGCAGACATTCTTCCTGCTTCCCATATACGTGCATATGCATACACATACATACACACTCAAATCTAATTCTCTCTCTCTCTCACACTAACTATCTATCTATCTATCTATCTATCTACAAATATATATATTTATACATATGTATTCTTTTATTCTTTTACATGCTTCAGTCATTTGACTGCCCCATGCTGGAGCACCGCCTTTATACATACATACATACATACATACATACATGCATGCATACATACATACATACATACATGCATGCATACATACATACATACACACACACATATA
>NC_068985.1:52101117-52101892 GCF_001194135.2 Octopus bimaculoides
ACACATATATATATATATATATATATATATATATATATATATGTACAGGGGTTGGACAAAATAAAGGAAACACCTAGCATCATAGCATCATAATTTTAAAATATCTATAAAATTGTCAAAAGCTTGTTTATTTTCATGTTTTTTTTTATTTATTATTAGTATTGCTTAATATGTTTTGCTAAAATTGCTGCGCCTTTTCGGATATCATTAGGAAAAGGTAATTAAAATTCATTAAAATGACAGATCTATCGGACTTTCAAAGAGGTCAAATTGTTGGTGTTCATATAGCAGGCGCTAGCATAAAGAAAACAGCCGAAATGTTTGGTGTATCAAGAAGTATTGTCTCGAAAGTAATAACAACCTTTGAGAAAGGGGGAAAACGTCCTCGTCGAAACAATACTCCGGAAGAAAACCAAAACTTTCAGAAAGGGACCGTCGGATTCTTACGCGAATTGTTAGAAAGGATCACAAAAGTTCAACTCCAAAAATTACTGCAGAGCTTAATGACCACCCCGAGAACCCAGTTTCCACAAAAACTGTTCGCCAGGAGCTGCACAAAGCCGGATTTCACGAGAGAGCTGCAATCAGAAACGTTACGATGCGTTTAGGGTGGAGTAAAATCCTACAGAATTGGTCCCTAGAGCAGTGGAAGAATGTTATTTTCTCGGACGAGTCATCCTTTACCTGATTTCCGACCACCGGCCGAGTATTTGCTACGTGTGGAGACAGCCAAAAGAAGAGTGCCTTCTTCCAACTGTTAAATATGGAGGAGGAT
>NC_068985.1:52102775-52103498 GCF_001194135.2 Octopus bimaculoides
TTAAAGACTCTTCCATCTTTCCTGGGCGTTAATCTAATACACCTTGTTTGTTGTACCTTCACCTGTTCCTGTCTTATTTTTTGGAGGGAGAATTTTGAACCGCACACACACACACACACACACACACACACACACACACACACACGCACACACGCACATACATGTACGCACACATGCACACATAAGCGCAGGCATGGTTGTGTGGTAGAAGCTTCCTTCCCTACCACATGGTCCGGGGTTCAGTCCCACTGTGTGGCACTTTGGGCAGATGTCTTCTACTATAGCCTCGGGTTGACCAAAGCCTTGTGAGTGGATTTGGTAGACGGTTACTGAAAGAAGCCCGTCGTATATGTATATTTTTGTGTGCGTGTCTTTGAATCTGTGTTTGTCCCACTATCTCAGCTTGAAAACGGGTGTTGGTGTATTTACGTCCACGTAACGTAGCGGTTCGGCAAAAGACCGGATAGAATAACTACTAGAGGTTTAAAAAATAAGTCCTGTGATTGATTTGTTTCGACTAAAACCCTTCAAGGCAGTGCTCCAGCATGGCCGCAGTCAAATGAGTGAAACAAGTAAAAGAAAAGAATATATATATATATATATATATATATATATATATATATGAATAAAGCCATAAAGCTAGACCCTCTTTGGACGGGAAACTTTAGGTAATCTCATAAACCGTCCTTCCCCATTTTTAATATATACTGCTCTGAATCTTAG
>NC_068985.1:52103900-52106427 GCF_001194135.2 Octopus bimaculoides
ACGTTCGAAGCCACTGTCAACAATATTCTTTAAATTATAACATTATATTTACTCTCTGGAAGTCTTACCACATTATATATATATATATATATATATATATATCTGTCAGGCATGCAGTGACCGACAACAGAATGTTATAGTCGAGTCTATTGTGTGTCTGACAATATACGCCTAGGTTGCGAATGAAAGTGCAAGGGGCCGTGGCCGTCTGCGTGGTTAATTTTCACTTCAATCAACAAGTGAGCGATAGTTTGACAAGCATCTGTCTTCGAGAATCTTGTCTTTCTCATTTTCGCCTTCTTTTCGTTGCATAGTATGTCCTTTTAGATTTTGCTAATGGTTTTCGGAAAATTAATGTTAGCAATATTTAAAAAAATACATATCTTTAATGTATAACTTATGATATACCAGCTGCTCTTCAGTATTTCTCCGTATGGTAATAAACAAATACGACAATTATTATCGATTTTGTCGTACATTTCTTAATATTGTCACAGTCACACTATTTCAATTGGGCGGCGTTTGGGTTTCAGTTTATTAGAGGCTGCCACATCATTAGCAGAAATACGGTACATATATAAAATATTACAAGCGTTGCCTTAAAAAGTACGAAACTAGAACTGAAAAATTCGCACGTCCAAAAGGGTTACAGAATGTCATAATAAACCTTAAAAAGTATGGGACTAGCATCGTTGCCCAAAAATATTGGACTCACTATATTTTATACATTGTATGGCATCTTTTTATTACAAGAAATTCGTTTAGTTCATCAAAAGTAAGTTATATCAAAAATTAAGTAAAATTATCGTATAATCAGTTTCAACAAAACAATTGTGTACAAATACTAATGTTATCTTTACACAATAATTTAATATATGAATGATAATTTTTATAAATTTACATGTAATCAGTCAAAAATAATTTAGTAATATTTTATTTAATTTACGTAATTATTCCATTAATATCTGTATCATAATGCAAATTATCTTTGCTCAGTATTTCGGTTTTGTACTTTCATATATTCGACTTCATCATAAATCCACTTTTTTTTATTATCATGGTAATTTGCATGCAGTGTGAAATATGTTTTTTTTTTATATACTTTCGCATGAAGAGAATTATAATAAATTTACTTATTCTAAGTTAAAGATCATATTTTGTACATTTTCAAATTTTTATATTAAGAACTCGGTTCAATAATTATCGTGACATCATAATTCACACATGAGTCTCTTTTCGTTTTAAGATGTCACAGAATGTACAATATAGTGATTCCAATGTTTTTGATCAACAATGCTAGTCCCATATCTTTTAAGGCTTATTTTTACATTCTGCAACCCTTTTGAGCATGCACAATTTTCAGTTTTAGTATATATATATGTGTGTGTGTGTATGTGTATACAGGAGATGGATTCCACAAGGTAATGACAGGCTATAAGAGAGATTTGTCGTTTGTACTCTGTGTAAGTGTACACACACACACACACACACACACACACACACACACACACACACACACACACACACACACACACACACACACACACACACACACACACACATGTATACAAATGAATAACAAACGACAGATAAGTGTCACTTCATTACAGCCGTTTCAAACGATTTTTAAAAAATAAATTAATAAGTACATCACATCATAGCAACAAAAAATAAAATAAAATAAAATGCTTTCTTCAGTTTATACATAATATTTCAAACAATATGAGAACAATACTTAACCACAGTAGGTGAACCATAACTGGTTCCTGCTGTGTTGTTCTGATATTGTTTGAAATATTATGTATCATCTGAAGAAAGCGTTTTTTTGTTATGATGTAATGTACTCATTAATCTATTAAACAATTCGTTGTAATGAAACAGTTGTAATGAAGTGACACTTATCCATCGTTTGTTATTTATTTGTTCCTAATACACTTCACTGGAATCTCGACTCGTTGGACATTCTGGTGTAACCAAATACCGTACGACCAGTACAACGTACGGTTTTGGATTAGCCCGTAAACTAATAAAATACTTATAAGGGTTAAATTTCTTGTGAATATAACCTGAATATTTCACTGGATTTACTTTGATACACATGATATTTATTCGACTAAATGTGCAGTTTACAAGTTAATTCGACCCAAACTTGTGCCTGTCATTTAAGTACCTGATTCATATGAATCCTTACCCTGATATGCACCTATACATACAGGTGGATGTCGGTATGCACATACCTGTACGTATATATGCATATACTCATTTACTATTTGTTTTTACATGACCGAACGCAGCGTCACCAATCTTTAAGTAGTTTTCGCAACTTTATATTTTCCGACGCTACTCTATCTCTTTCTCTTTCTCTTCCTCTTCATTTTTCCCCCTCTGTTTACTACTACGTATCTCTCTTTACCACTCTCGTTCTTCCTCTGTTACTACTACGTATCTCCTTTTTCCCCCTCGTACTTCCTCTCTTCCTCTTTTCCTCTCGTTGCTCACCTATTCTTCTACTTCCTCCCTTTGTTTC
>NC_068985.1:52108476-52115851 GCF_001194135.2 Octopus bimaculoides
CACACACACACACACACACACGCACAAACACACACACACACACACACACACACAAACACACACACACACGCACGCACGTACGCACGCACACACACACACACACACACACACACACGCGCGAACGCGCGCTCATACACACATACTCACAAGTATGTATACATACGTATACAGACCGATATATCTATGCATAAATATTGGATCATCCCATAAATAACGCAGTTTTCTCAATTGCATGAACTAAAAGTCGGAGTGGGGCGGAATAAACTACCTGCATCTACTTGCTATAAAAGCAAGTAATAATTTTACTTTGTCCTTATTCTTAGTGCAAGCTTTGAAGAGTGCAGTTTGATTTTAACAGTTATATTTTCAAAGCTATAATGGAAGTGACAAAGGAGCATATTCGGCATATTTTACTTTATGAGTTCAATAAAGGCAACAAAGCAATGGAAGGTGTAAGGAATATCAATGCAGTATATGGGTATGGAACAATAAGTGTAAGCCAGTGTCAACGGTGGTTCTAGAAATTCGAGTACTGAAGACAGTGGGCAGGGAAAAGAGAAACACTGGCACCTCAGACTAATGAAGGTCTTCACCCACGTAAGTGTTGTTATCTGTTTGGTGGGATATGAAAGGCTTAGCCCACTTTGAACTTTTAAACCAAAACCAAACGATAACAAAGGCGATCTAATGCGATAGCTTGAACGGCTTATGTCACGCTAGAAGAAAAATGACCATCTTTGGTTTCATGACGAAATCAAAAGTATAATGCTTCCTTCAGAATAATGCTCGGCCACATATAGCGAGGATGGAGACTGGAGCAGTTTGAATTGGAAACGATGCCCCACCCATGATTTTCACCGGACATTGCTCCATCTGATTATCATTTATTCCACAGTCTTCAAAATAATTTGGATGGAAAAAAATATGAATTCTGTAGACGAGGTCAGAACAGTACTGGAGGAGTATTTTTCGTCATGGAAAAGCATTGTAGAAAAAGAAGGAAAGTATATTTTAGATTAAAAAAGATCTTTGTTTATCTTAATTTTGAAAAATAAAAGTATAAAAAACCACATTATTTATGAGATGACCCAATATAACTGTGTGTGTACCTATAGAACAAGAAGAGGAAGTAGTAGCAGTAGTTTTGGCAGAAGTAGCAGCAGAGCAGCAACTTACAGTCTATGCATCCAGTAAATTAAGACAATTCCCCACAACAATTCTGGTACCTTATTAGATTCAAGTATATCCACAGGCATGATAAGCTGCTATGTCAACTTGTCACTACACTGACATATCGCAGTGACAACAGATAAGAAGAGGTTATAAACATGTACTAAGCTCGGTACATGACAACGACTTAGTCACAGTTATTTGAGACATGACTATTCAGACTTTCACACTAGCGAAAAGGTCAAGGCAGTCCACAGCTGTTCTCATGTCTCCAAACAATCAGATGATTGTCTTTTTCTTAACGGTATGTCACTTTTGGAGGAATCTTGATTCTCGGCATTATCTCGCTTTCTCATTTCGAGTTAGTGCTAACTATTACAAATCGATTGGTCTGTGTTCTTTGGAAGCAGAAATAATTTCAATAAATAGAGAATTTATCTTGTATGACATTTAGTATACCGCTATTTGACTTTGATTTGAAACATGTGCTACTGGTAACTCTAATTGAATTCTCTTTGTTCATTTTCGATTCATTTATGTAAATTATCTTGGCGATACATGTATTATATTCTTTTTGTATATGTCTGTTACATCTGATGAAGATAAGGTTGGAGAAATGCTGCGCTGATGACACCGATTGAGGCAGAAACACATGTACACTGCTGTCCTCGTAATTTTAGACAATCCACTTGTCTTTTCTTTAACAGCAAGTCAGTTCTAGAGAAATTCTTGATTTTTTTAGGTCATCTCACTTTATTTGGCATTAATACCAAGCTCCACAAAGTGATTTCTTTATTTTCTCAGTAAACGCAGATAATTTCAATAAATCATGAAATTCTTGTATGGTATTTAATATCCCCTTATTCGTCTTTATAATTATTTGTACTCTAATAAACATCTTTATCCTTTCTGATTAAGACATTAGGTGGGGAAAGAGATCGAGAAAGTGCTAAGGTTTAAGTATCTTGAAACTAGCAGTAAAAACAATGAAAAGAAGGAAGCAGTATGCCGGTGATGAAAGTAAAATTAGAACCGATAATATCTGAAGCAGTTGGGTATCATAAAGAAGACCACTGACAAGTACATAAAACGCATACAATGGCACAGCTAATATATTATGGGGGAAAACACTTTCAGTTCAGTGGCACAACTCACACAATACGCTCTTTGCACAACCCACACAATACCTCCAATAACATAATCCAGTTCACACAACACATGCTCAATACATTCATTACGGAATAGTGCAACACAACGCACAAAACATATGTCCTATACAACCGTCTCCTTAAAATATAACCTAATCCACAGAGTGCATACTCCACGCAGTCCCCTACCAGTAAATGTAAAATAATTCATACATAATATATCTTGCAGTCACCACTTGATACAAAATCAAGTCAACACCAATTGCGAAACACGATCATCACGCAACACACAATGGCAACTCACGTTGCCTATGCTCAATGACAAAGATAGACGAAACACTAAAATTAGACAGAAAACGACAAAAGAAACAGAAACAACCAAGAAATACAGATGTAGCATAGAAATATAGTTCTATAATAATAATAATAATAATAATAATAATAATAATAATAATAATAATAATAATAATAATAATAATAATGATAATAATAATCCTTGTCCCTACAGAATATAAAACCAGGCATGATGGAGTTGGCCAGTACTTGCACTGGAGCGTATGCCGTCACTATAATATTCCGCACCCTAAAAACTGGTATGAATACCATCTAGAGCCAGTCACTGAGGGAGAAAGTGTTACCATCCTTTGGGATTATGAGATACAAACAGACAGGCAAATAAGTGCTAACCGACCAGACATCGTCATCAAAGACATAAGACAAAAAACATGGCTGTTAATTGATATGATAGTGCCTACTGATAGAAACATCTCAGCAAAAGAATTTGAAAAACCGTTGAAATATAAGGAGCTTGAGATTGGGATATCTAGGATGTGTCAATTAAAAACCAAAACCATCGCTGTTGTTGTAGGTGCCCTAGGAATGATTAAAAGGGGCCGAGAGAAATTTTTTGACCAGATTTCCTGGGAAATCAACAATCTATGAGACTCAAAAAAGTTTGTAGACATCAACCGTCCACTTTCTCTAGAAGTTTCTTTCCATCTAATATATACGTGCCTAAGGTCTCTGGTTGAGACCCGAGCAGAAGATAAAATAAAATGCAAATCAATCGGAAATTAATAATAATAATAATAATGATAATAATAATAATAATAATAATAATAATAATAATAATAATAATAATAATAATGATAATAACGAGGAGGAGGAGGAGGAGGTTATGTGAAACGTACGGCCTCGACAGAGCACAGAAATGGTACGAATATGAATCAGAAGGAGTCAACAAAAACTAGGAATATAAGATGCTGTGAGATTTTACAAGCCAATGTAACTTCCTAATCGATGCTCGGAGACCAGATATTGTTGTGGTAGATAAAGGAAACTAAGATTATAGATATTGCAATACCTGGAGATGCACGCATAAGTGACGAAGGAGTAGAACAGATTGAAAAGTACAGACTATTAAAAGACAAAATTACAAGAATGTGGACTATGAGGAGAGTAGTTGTAGGGGCACTCAGAGCACTAACAACCAGTTTCGAGAAATATGTCAGAGAAATCGGAATTGACATGAAAAGCAGAGCAACCCACTAAAACTGCTCTGCTGGGGACAGCTAGGAATTTGAGATTGGTACTTGGATGTTGAATGTCTTCTACGAAAATTAACAACGAAATATCAAAGCTTATAATTTGCGGAAAGAGGCCTCTGACAAAAAGCTGCTGTCCACTCTGACAGAATCAACCGGAGCAAACAAGACCGAGTGGTCTGAGAAGTAAAACAACAACAACAACAATAATAATAATGATGATGATGATGATGATGATGATAATAATAATAATAATAATAAAAATAATAATAATAATAACAATAATAATAATAATAATAATAATAATAATAATAGAAATAGTAATAATGATAATAGCCGACTGGTACTTATTTTATCGACCCCGAAAGGATGAAAGGCAAAGCCAACCTTGGCAGAATTTGAATTCAGAACGTAAAAACGGTCTAAATGCTGCTAAGCATTTTATTCGGCGTGCTAATGATTCTGCCAGCTCGCTGCCTTTATAATATGAATAATTGTATAGGAAATTACAAATGAAATACTTTTAGATTGATTTGTTACATAAGTAATTGGATAATTAAGTAAATACTAGTTGAGTGCTTTATTATTATTGTCGTTGGTTAGAGCATTCGTTTTTGTAATGTAGATTGAGATCACAGCACTCTCTGCCATGGAAAGGACACCTGCCCTTTGCAGGATTAACTTTATAGTTCTTGTAAGAACTCGTTTAAAGGTGACTGGATTGGAGCAACGGAAAATGAA
Source organism: Octopus bimaculoides (assembly GCF_001194135.2). Taxonomy (NCBI): domain Eukaryota; kingdom Metazoa; phylum Mollusca; class Cephalopoda; order Octopoda; family Octopodidae; genus Octopus; species Octopus bimaculoides. The sequence goes on from NC_068985.1 coordinate 52,113,080, forward strand.
GTGTTTAGCTCAGAAGTACAACGCTCCGCCAAGTCTGGGAATCGAAACCACGGCTTTATGATCGTGAGAGCTAGACTCATAACCACTAAGCCATGCACCTTCACAATATACCATGAAATCAATTTATTACAAAAATTAAACCGAAAATCATAAACGCATAGCTATAATCACATGTGTGGCTATGTGTGTGACTTGTTTTGTGCGTGCGGGAATGTTTTGTTACAGTGTGAGTAGATGTGTGTGTGTGTGTGTGTGTGTGTGCGTGCGTGTGGAGAATAAGAAAAGAATGAGATTAAAAGTGAAGAGCATTATTTACAAACGAATCATTTCGTACACACTATCGCTTTCGTTCACTACGTCTAATACCATAATCCCCTTCACATTTACATGTGTTTCGATAATCAAAGAAGCAAATATTTACTAACAAATATAATAATTTCAAATAAACTGTTTTTGACGGCCTGAGTTTGAAGTAGATAACCTAAATATTCTGTGAACATGATAGCCGTTTAACCGTTATACCAAAGCAACTTTTCGAATTGTACCCGTTTATTTGGGAAGCATTGTTCTTACTAGCGAGGATTGTATATTGTCTTCATAATGACGATTTAGAATTACGTGAGATATGAAATAAATCGCTATTTTAACGAGGGATATAAATAAATAGCTACAAATGATAGAGTGTAGAATACTGGCTATCATTTCCTTGCATGGAAAAAGACAAATGCTGCCTGTCGGACTCGAACCCAAGTCTTCTGTAAACATGACAGCCGTTGTAGCATTATACTAAAGCAACCCTTGGAATTTTCTTTGCCCATTCTAGAAGCTTTGTTCTCCCCAGCGAGAATTTCACGTTGTTAATATCATAAAAGTTTAGAAACTGCGAAAGATATTCTAGTCTGTTATTTATAACAGCTGTTTTTAATAACTTTATCTACTTCGAGTTCCACCGTTAAAAACAATTTATTTTTAATCTTTCAAACGTTAATTTGAAATATAACAACAAATAACACAGAACAAAAGATGATTTAAGAAAAAATAAACAAGACATTTCTGTTTTTAAATAATGCTTTTTTTTTTGATTGAATAAAGTAAAATATTTAACAGGGAATAAAACCACAACTATAGATAAATTAATTACTATTGAGCTAAACTGGTGTATTTTATAAACACAAAACAAAAGTTAATTTAAAAACATCATTTTCTACTGTTAAACAATGATTTTTGATGAAAAGAATTTAACAAAAAATAAAGCCTCCACAACAACATTTTTTTAACAAACACATCAACAGTGAAACTAATAAATCTACTAACCTGGTGTGTCTTGTAAGAGAATCGTTGCTTTGCATAGTCCGCTGCCATTGCGGTAAGCTCCTGCCACAACACGATTGAAAGCAATATAGATATTGTAATCCACACTTCCGTAAGAAGGTTGTTGGCCATTTAGAGTAAAAAGATATTCAGATTTAAGATGACCGTGCTTCCTACCACGAGACCACTCAACACTTTCATCGCTGATGTTTACATTGACTTTAGCACCTTTTTTCACAAAGTTATCAACTACTTTCATAAGTAGGCCACCATTTTCAGAGGCGTCCATATAACCTGGTAAATTGTTACCATAGATACGTAGCTGTTTATTGCAAATATGTACTTCGGCCATATTACCAGTGGTACCATTGTCGCCACCATAACCATTTCCAGTTGCAGAATCTGATATATCTAAAGTCCATTGTTTTGGAGTTTCACCATATTCCAGATAGAGGCTAACGCTTCGATATTTTCCCGATAAATCTACTTTGATTACTGCTTGGCTGGTGCATCGATCGTTTGTTGATTCTTTTGGAGAAGTGAGGAACTCCACATCAGGACTGTAACCACTCACAATTCCTTCTTGCAGATCAATTTGAACTTTATTGTCTTTGAAGGCTCCGATAATCACCGCTAACGTGCCTGAAACACACAGAAAAATAGGTAGTAGTAGTAGTAGTAGTAGTAGTAGTAGTAGTAGTAGTAGTAGTAGTAGTAGTAGTAGTAGTAGTAGTAGTAGTAAAAGTTTAGCATTTAGTTGCAAGAAAGAGAGAGAGAAAGAGAGGGAGAGAAAGAGAGAGAGAGAGGGATGGAGAGAAAGAGAGAGAGAGACTAACTTCTTGGCAGTTTGTACCACGCATTTGCTAATTGCTATTTATATTGTGCCTACATAAAGTGAAGTAAAGGCGCGTGGCATAATGGTTTGGGTGTTGCTCTCCCAGTGGCATGGTCGTGATTTCGATTCCCAGACAGGGCGGTGTGTTTTGTTCTTGAGGAAAGTGAACTCAGTCAACTCATTTGTAAATGGGTAGCCATACGACGATCTGGCGTCCCACTCGGAGGGAGAGATTTTATCTGGGTCACTTATACGTCATGGAAACCAGGAAACCTGCCCCATGAGTTTTAGGACTTGAAAAGTAATGTCCAGGGGCTGTTGATAATGAGGATGATAAGGTTGTGAGCAGCTACAAACACAACACCAGAGGAATGCAAATGATGTGACAACCGGACAGTGATAGGGTTGCACCAGTCAAGTAAACTGGAACACACAACACATTTATTGGGAGTTACATGCATTATTCAAAACAGAATGATTCGGGTTCCATGCTACTTTAAGTTTCGAAGCCCCAAACAGCCTTTCTCGTCAGTGTGGTGATAATCAGATTATTACCACCCTGACGAGAAAGGCTCCGTTATGGCGTTCGAAACTTGAAGCAGCATGGAATCCGAATCAAACTGATT
>NC_068985.1:52120667-52121838 GCF_001194135.2 Octopus bimaculoides
TATATATATATATATATATATTCATGCATTATAATCAAGCCAACCGAGACAGAGCTTATTGAGCAAGGTACCTTTTGAAAAGTCACACGACGAGACACAGGTGCATTGAAATATGCACCACGACCTGCTGTACTGTACCTCACCCGCTAGGGACCAAGGCAAGGTGAATCGAAATGAACTTATCGATTAACAAAATATCTCCTGAAATCCATGTTCTGTTTCTCTCTTTTGTTATATATTTTATATATACATTTGTACATCTGTATGTATAAATGTGTACAATATCTATCTATCTAGCTATATCTCCCCCCCCCCTCTCTCTCTATCTATCTAGCTATTATGAAATAAAATATTTACATAGTTGCATTTAATGATAATGTTACAATTTCAGGCTATCATGTGATGTTTTTCATTCTATGTCTGTAGGAGGAAGGATATCTTGTAAACGAACCAGGAGAGAAATATATTATAGGGGCGGTATTTAACTCTTGTTATTATCAAAAGCAGAGTAAATTCCGCCGAGGTCGACTTTGCCTTTCATCCTTTCGGGGTCGATAAATTAATTGCCAGTTCCGTACTGGAGTCAATCTAATCGACTGACTCCCTCCCCAAAAATTTCGGGCCTTGTGCCTAGAGTTGAAAAGATTTTTAAAACCAAGGGAGGTAATTCCTTTTCTTTTTTGAAAGTGAATGGAATCCATTTTGATAAAGAAGGTATAAATTTATGTACTAAAATATTAGCCCAAAATTGACTAAACGTTCATATTCAGGCGCAGTTGGTATTTTTCAGTAAATGTAGTCTCTTTATTTAACTGTTGTTGTAAGCGCGCGCACACACACACACACACACGCACACACATATACACACACACATATACACACACACATTGATACACACACACACACACTAACACAAACACACACACACACTCACACACTCACACACACACATCTATGTGTGATCAACGAGGAGTGGTAGAGAGAGGAAAAGGGAGGAAGTTGAACAGAGGTGAGCGACGAGAGACAAGGAGGAAGAGTAAGAGAGAGATATAGCAGTGAAGGGGAGAAGCAAGGACAACAGAAGGAAGAACGAGAGGGAGAGATAGGTAAGAAGAAATATAAATAGATAAATAGATAGATAGACAGACAGACAGCGTTGAAGGGGTTTCTT
>NC_068985.1:52122176-52124536 GCF_001194135.2 Octopus bimaculoides
TATATACGACTTCTTTCTGTTTCCTTCTACCAAATCCACTCACAAGGCTTTATATATATATATGTGTATATATATATCCACATTGATCCGACGAGTAGCTAGCAGATTACCCCTCCGATTACTACTTCTACATATAGCCTGGATTTTATTTATTCTATTTCCTTATTCTGGGCTTTTTATTCCCATACACAGCAACCCCAGTTAGTAACAGTGACCTATAAAATAAATTTTTATAGCTTATTGAAATTCAATATGGAGAAAATTTTCAATCTTTTACGTCAATAAACTACTATTGTTCCTGCAAGTTGTTTTTTATACCTTATACGGTAAGCTCGAAGCTTACTAACTTCCTACACTTGAATCCTTGGTTCTTACCTTTACATATTACTATGTTTTGTGTGTGTGTGTGTGTGTGTGTGTGTGTGTGTGGTAAGTAGCTTGCTTATCAACCACATGGTTCCGGGCTCATTCCCACTCCGTGACACCTTGGGTAAGTGTCTTCTACTATAGCCTCGGGCCGACCGAAGCCTTGTGAGTGGATTTGGTAGACGGAAACTGAAAGAAGCCTGTCGTATATATGTATATATGTGTATGTGTATGTATATGTTCGTGTGTCTGTGCTTGTCCCCCCAACATCGCTTGACAACCGATGCTGGTGTCTTTACGTCTCTGTAACCTAGCGGTTCGGCAAAAGACCTCGATAGAATAAGTACTAGGCTTACAAACAATAAGTCCTGAGTCGATTTCTTCGACCAAAGGCGTTGCTCCAGCATGGCCGCAGTCAAATGACTGAAACAAGTAAAAGAGTAATATATATATATATATGTCTTAATTACTATAAGACAAAGAACAGTTAGAAGGTAAAACGCATTCCCTTCCCGAGGTTTCCGACACTGTTAGAGGGAAATAAGCAAGCTATCGTGTAATCGGGAGCTTAACTTAAATGCGTGTAAAAGCGTGGATTCTACTACATGCCACCAAAGGCGTAGATGGCGGAGTTAAATCGTGAAACGCATATAATTTAAGATTTAAAGGGTGAGCAGTAACAGGAGGTTGTAACGTAAATGCACTTTCCCATGTCATGAAGCGTGTAAGCGAACAGCCATATCTACAAATGAAGGAGACGAATTCAAAAGCTAGATGTATCTCGCCAACAGATAAAAACTTTATTGCACGACGGGATGACTTAATGTAACCCGAGTAATTTTGAAGATTCTGATAGGGATGACATGTATATGGACATACATACATGCATACACACACATATGTTAAAGTATGAGGTTGTATCAAAAAGTTCCCGGATTAGGTCTGTAGCGCGCCAGATGATAGCACACGTTTGCGTGCGCAGTGAGAGCTAACGCGAAATTTTGCGTTAAACCTGAGAAGTCTGCTACAGAGACACTGAGCATGCCTCGGTAAGCTTACGGCGACAAAGCGATGAGACGTACGCAATGTTTTGTGTTTCACGGACGCTTCAAAAGCAGAAGAGGGTCCCTGGAAGACGATGAACAATCTGGAAGACCTGTCGCCAGCGTCAACCCCGGAAACGTGGTATTGTGTATCGAGTATTCGTCCCCCAGCGCCAGACCGTCAATCGAAAGTTCTACTGCGACATTTTGAAGCGCTTGAGGGAGGACATTCAGTTGAAAGCGGAGGAATGCGAAGTATTGGATCCTTCATGCGCCCTGTCATCGAACTCTCCTCACTTGTGAGTTTCTTGGCAAAGACAACATGGTATCACTTCTGCACCCGTTCTATTCACCAGATTTAGTACCTGCGGATTTCCATCTTTTCCCCAAGATGAAAATGCAACTGAAAGGTCGCCGTTTTAACACTGTTGTCCAGATCCAGAGCGAATCGCAGAAGATCCTCGACTCGCGTACGGAAAACAAATCCCAGGCTGGATTCTAAAAGTGACAGGAACGCTGGGACCGGTGTATTGTTGTGCAAGGTGATTATTTCGAAGGCGATGATGTTAAAACTTAGGTAAATAAGTCATTTTTGATTAAGCATAATTAGTCCTAGAAGCTTTTGATACCACCTCGTATGTGACAAGGATGTCAATATGAGGTGTGTCCTCGTGAAGCACTTCTGCCAATTACTTTTCAAACTAAGTTTGATGATTTCCACATGGATAGCAAATAATAACCCTTTCTACTATAGGCACAACACCTGGAATTTGTGGGGAGGGAAGGTTAGGCGATTACATTGACCCCAGTGCTCAACTGGCACATATATATATGTATACGCACACTCACACACACACACACACACACATATAAAGATATATATGTATATATATGTATATATATGTGTATATATATATATATATATATATATATATATATATATATATATAT
>NC_068985.1:52125739-52125968 GCF_001194135.2 Octopus bimaculoides
TATATATATATATATATATATATATATATATATATATATATATGAATAATTAAATAAATAAATATATATATATATATATACACACACACAGTTATTTGTTTCAATCCTCTGCAGTTTGTAAATACCTATGTACACACGCATATACACACATACACATATATAGTTGCGTGAGTATGTGTGTGTGTGTGTGTGTGTGTGTGTGTGTGTGTGTGTGTGTGTGTGTGTGTGT
>NC_068985.1:52126258-52129567 GCF_001194135.2 Octopus bimaculoides
TATATATATATATATTTATATATATGTAAAGATAGATAGATAGACAGACAGATAGAAGTAAGAACACAAAAGGGTTGAGGTTCACTACAGCTGTTTTAGATGCATTTTCTTTTTTATTGATGAACAAATCAATTACACCATGAAAAATGCGTTTTCTTCAGGTGAATTTAAATATGTACAGTATATGTACTTACCTACATAGACATGTATATAAAAATGCAACATAAAGAACATTCTATGTACATATATGTGTGTATATATGCAGATATTTATACATTATTTATATTATTATATGATCGAACGCCCCGCATCCTTTTCCAAGTAAGTTTTATCTTAATATTTACGATTTGCACTCTTATTCTATCTCTTTTCTGTCTATCTATCTCTTTTCTGTCTATCTATCTCCCTCTCTTCTTCTTCCTTTCTGATTTTCTCTCCCACACTTTCCCTATTCTTCTCTCCCCTTCACCGTTCCCCCCCCTCTCTCTCTCTTCCTCTTCTTCCTTGAGTCTCTCGCTGCTCACACGTGACGAACGGCCATCCATCTTTCTTTCTTCCACTTCCTTCCTAAAGGCAGGACGTGCTTTTATCTGTCTCTTCTCAAAGTTCGTTTTTCCAGTGTTCATCACTGTTTTTACTGTTTTGTTCTCACTGTCCTGTTTTTGTTAGCCCTTTCACCTTCAGGGGACAACTGATGAAAGGAATGTTCTTTATGTTGCATGTCTCGGTTCTCTGTTTGTTAGTTTTTTTCGTTGTTCGAAAAAAAGTTCCTTTTCTATGTTTTTGCTTTTTAAGTTCTCGTTTATCATTTTGTCTACGTTTTTTTTAATGCCATGTACCCATATATGCATGTATATATACATATATATGTAGGTATGTATATATATATGTATATATGTATATATTTATATATCATTTATATCATTATATGATCGAATGCCACGCATCTATCTATCTATCTATCTATCTATCTATCTATCTATCTATCTATCTATCTATCTACGTGCACGCGTTGGTGTGCATATATTCATGTAAATACATATATGTGCACACACAAGCACAAACAGACACACACGAGTGTACGGTTTTTGTTTTAGACCCAAGACCAACAATTGTGAAAGGAGAGAAGCGACTGATTACATCGTCCGCACAATTCGACTGCTTCTTTGGTTTACTGATCACGATAAAACAAGTACCAGTTGAACACTGGGATCAATTTAATCGATTTAATGTCCTTCCTCAAACCTGCTGACCTTGTGAAACCCATTATTATCATAATTATTAAAAATATATATATGTTCGCATGCATATCCATCCATTCTAGTACTTATTCTATCAGTCTCTTATGCTGAACTGCTAGGTTACGGGGACGTAAACACGCCAACACCGGTTGTCAAGCTGTGATCGGAGACAAATACAAAGACGCTCACACAGACACACACGCACACATACACACGCACATACATACATACATACATACATGCATACATAGTGTGTTTTGGAGTTTCTGTTTGTCCCAAACCATCGCTCGACAACCGGTGCTGGTTTGTTTACGTTCCCATAACTTGGTTGTTCAGCGTGAGAACGATAGAATAACTACCCGGTTAAAAAAAAAAAGTGCTGCAATCGATTCATCCGAGGTGGCTGCAGTCCAATGACTGCAACAAGTAAATGATGAAAGATATACATCTTAACATAAAAAGGAACAGATATCACTTAGATAACTATGTTTTATTCGTGCATTTACTTGTTATCTTCTTCTGTATAAAACACAGACACACACAAACACACACACACACACACACACACACACACACACACACACACACACACACACACACACACACACACACACACACACACACACATGCACACACAAACACACACACACACACACATGCACACACACACACACACACATACACACACGAATAGATACACACATACATATACACGGATAAACACACACAGAAACATGGAGATACACACATAGACGCACATGCACAAACATTCACACAGATACGCACCCGTACACCCACACAGAAACACATACTCTCATGCAGATACAGACACACACACATATTTGTAATTATATAGTGATATGAATTGTAGAATGTTGAACTTCGTTTTAAAACTATTGCTAAACGTATCTATCTATCTATCTATCTATCTATCTATCTATCTATCTATCTATCTATACATACATACATACATACATACATAGATTAATATTTACATACAGAAATGACCTAACTTGTTATTTACAACATGTTTATGATTCCCTCCCCGCCCACCTTACATACCTAGTGTACCCCACAGAATCAGGAATTATATGTTTATAATATGAGATATAAATTCAAAATAATGTTTATGTATATATTTCCTAATACTCGCTCTTATAAGAACAGTTCTATTTGCAGTATGTAAGCACCAGTTGTCTCCCTTCACAGCATTAACCTATACTGCAAGAAAATTAAGACACTTTAATTCCTTTTGACGGCATTGGATGGCAACATGAGTAGCGCGCAAAGTGCTCGAATGTCTTTAGAGTCAGTTGACTTTATCTAGATTCCGGTTTCAACCCTCACCCTGGTCATGTGCCATTCTACGAGGAGTAAAAGCGTGTGGTCTAGTGTTTAGTACGTTGCACTCCCGATCACAAGATCTTGGTTTCGATTCGGCAGACTGATGTCCCGTTCAAGAGGAATATTATGATTTCGGTCACTTAAGACTCGAGACAGTAATGCTTAGTTATTGATGATAGTGATAATGATTATTCTAGGAGGAAGTTCTGTAGCGGTCACGTGCGCTACCCTATTTTCTTTGATCAAATAATATCCTTTCAAATCTTGGCAAAAAGCCAGCATTTTAAAGAGAAGGTCGAGTACATCGACTCTAGTGCTCAATCGGTATCTATTTTATCAAATCCGAAAGGCAAAGTCAACCTCAGCGAGATTTCAACTGAAAACATGAGCCGGGTGAAATATCCGCTAAGCGTTTTGTCTCACGCGTTAACAACTTTTTAGCTCACCGTCGTATTTGAGTAATAAATATGAAAAATATTATGAATAAGTAGCTTGCTTACTAACCACATGGTTCCGGGTTCAGTTCCACTGCGTGGCACCTTGGGCAAGTGTCTTCTACTATAGCCTTGGGCCGACCAAAACATGTATATATGTGTGTGTTTGTTTGTCCCCCCCAACATCGCTTGACAACCGATGCTGGTGTGTTTACGTCCCCGTAACTTAGCGACTCGGCAAAAGAGACCGATAGAATAAGTACTAGGCTTACAAAGAATAAGTCCTGGGG
>NC_068985.1:52129577-52132535 GCF_001194135.2 Octopus bimaculoides
ACCGATAGAATAAGTACTAGGCTTACAAAGAATAAGTCCTGGGGTCGATTTGCTCGACTAAAAGGCGGTGCTACAGCATGGCCGCAGTCAAATGATTGAAACAAGTAAAAGAGTAAAAGAGTAAGAAAAATAAAAAAAAAATTTAAATATAACATTGAGGAACATTGACCGGCGAAATTTCGTCAAATCTTTCTACATATATTTTGATTTCAACGAAGATTTTTCATCTTAACAGGGTCGATAAAACGAATATCACTTAGATAATAGAGCAGTTGTTCTCAATCATTTTTTTGTTTATGAATCCCTTTAATTCCTCTACTGGACCCCTAATATGTATTAGATGTTAAATTAAAGTGCCATTATATTTTTATAATTAAATATTAGGAATTGTATGAAAAAAAAAATGGTTTACATATTTTGTATACTGTAGAAGTATAACCAATTTCTTGCGCATATATTTTAACAGTAAAATCTTATATGGGCTCCTGAAGGCCATGTGGACCCGGGTTGAGAACCACTGTACTAGAGGGTGGGAATTTAATCGATAACACTACTCTATGTTATATATCATTATCACTAAACATGACACAATCAATATTGATATAACTCACATACTGAAGGTGACCAGCTGGCAGAATCGTGAGCAAGCCGGGAAAAATGCTTAGTGGCATTTAGTTCGTCTTCTCGTTCTGAGTTCAAACTCCGCCGAAGTCGACTTTGCCTTTCATCCTTTCGGGGTCGATAAAGTGAGTACCAATCGAACACTGAGGTCAATGCAATCAACTTACCCCTCCCTCGAAATTGCTGGCCTAGTGCCAAAATTTGAAACCAATATAACTCACATATTCAGTGTTTGTTAGAAGCCTGACAAGTCTTAAAATCTACGAGTACTGTTAGGTGATAAAGGACTAAACCAGTGTCGTCTTAAGGCGTGGACACTTTGGGCAGTTGACCCCACGGGTCAAGGGGCCCAATTCTGATCATTGTATGTTGTGGCTTGCAGTCAATAACTACACCCTATAGGGCCCAGTACATTGATTTGCCCGGGTGCCTATAATGCTGCTAAAACCACCCTCGATTCAGTAATACAAGTGTAGAATCTCAATATTTTATCCAAACAAAATGTCTGTCGAACCGCTTTCGGTGAAATTTGGAAGTCACATTTACCTTGCATTTTGGTTAAAAACAATATATAACTCCCATGCCAATTGTCATACTAACAAATAGTACCCAGCTTCTCTCTGTTACCTTCTCCAGAAACAGAGCCATTGCAATGGTCGCTAAGCCTACAGAAATTAGTAGTAGAATATCCATAAAATCACAGTATAGTCTATAAAAATAAGTACACATTTGATAATTTTTTTCCTCAAATATCCCTAAAATGATGGAACGGTCACAGCGGGAATGTCTGTAAGCATACATCTGCTGGACCTAATTTGACTGTCTCACTGCACTCTGAGTTCAAATCCAGCTGTGGTCTACTTTGTTTTTCATCCTTTAATGATTGACAAGAATAGTGCCAATCTTATTATCAACGTCCACACAATCCAGTACAAACCGGATATTGTAGTCGATAATAACAAAAACGTTTTCGTCTTCTAATCGACGGTGCCTGATGCACCCATACCTTAGAACAGCATTGTTGTATACATGTATATATATACATGTATATATGTATATATAGATACATATATATGTATGTTTATATAGTCGTATATATATGCGTGGATGCATGTACATATATAAAGGAATATATATATATCATGCATACATAATATATATATATATATATATATATATATATATATATATACAGACATACACACACACACACACACACACACACACATACACACACACACACACACACACACACACACAATCACGCTGGATATTATGATGAAATGATTACCACCCTTGTAATATCTGCTCATAATGGGATGATACGTGGTTTGAAAAACTAGCCGTTAATTCGAATACACTCTATTAAAACCGATGACGATCTTCAAGTCGATACGGTTACAAAAAAATGCTTCTTCTACTACGTAACATGTGATTATTATTTTGAAGTTGCCGCTTGAAACCAACATTTACATCTCAAAGAATGTATTAAAATAGCTTCTGAATCTTGTTTGAGGCTAAGACTAAAAATGATAAGTACTACAAGACATTTTCACAATATATAATTCCTTGAAAATAGTCAGCCTGTATGCAGACACTAAGAAGTTTCACTCTCTTACTCTTTTTTTTCTCTCGATAGCTAATCTACGAATGCTCTGTGAAGAAATAAAAAAAGACAGACACCCGTTCCTTGAATGTATTTTAGACTAACTATTTTCGGTTTATAAGTAGTGTCTCGCTTCATAAGTTGTTTAATAGATATAACCAAAGTTATATCATACTGACGATTTCTAAAAAGAATGAGATTGCCACTGACTAATAATATTACGAAGTTTGTGATGAGTAAAAAACAATTAATATGCGAATTCTATGCATCGTTTGGATTTAAATTCAAATTTCTAATCCCTCCTAATGTCATGAAGACATGATTATCTGCCTTACAATAAGTTTCCACTGGGAGATGACATGTGTGTGTAAGTGACATATATATACACGCAAACGCACACACATACATATATGTAAAGATATACATACGCACATTTTGTGTATGTATGTATGTATGAAGCGACGACCAATATTTTATCTAGATCACTTGAAAATTGTGGAAACTCCTTCCACATGAAACCACTGGCAGCCTTGTTAATCCACAAATAAAGAATATTTATCCACCATATGCAGTACTGAGCAACTCATGCTCACTGTCCGAAACTATTGCACCAGCGTTTCTGGCGTTTCAAATACTGGACGCATTAAATATGTTTTCAAATGCATTAAATACATAATCAAAACAAATAAACCATATATATATATATATATATATATATATATATATATATA
>NC_068985.1:52132820-52133527 GCF_001194135.2 Octopus bimaculoides
TTTGATTAAAGTCTTCTGTTGACTCAAATCTTCCTCCTTCGAGTGTTTTTCTGAGCTTTGGAAATAGCCAAAAGTTGCATCAAGCCAAATCTGGGGAGTAGGAAGTCCGATGAACAAGTGAGTTTTGCTCGACGCGGAATGCTTGGACGACGTGGGCAGAATGAGCGGGTGCGTTGTCATGGTGGAGTTTCCAGTTCTTTGCTGCCCACATGTCGGGTCGATTTTTCCGCACAGCTCCAGGAAGGTGACGAATAACTCTAAAGTAGTATTCAGTGTTATTTGTCTGGCCACAATGTGGCTCACTGTCTACTGAGGTGCGGCCATCTTTGAACAATTTGTATCACTCCTTTATTTGTGTTTTGCCCATAGCATCATCTCGAAAAGCCTTCTGACTCTTCTCGAAATTCAGGGCTTTCGTATCATCAAGATTTTGGCAGAATTTGATACAGGATCTTTGCTCAATGAGCTCGGTCATCTTGACTCAAAAAGAAAAATCGCTCTTCACGTCTGTACTCAACTCGTTACTCCGGGCGAATGGCGCAACCTACAGACACGAAAAATTTTGCGCAGGCTTAGGAAGGACGCGGCCACCTAATATCCATGCGGATTTTGCTCAAGCATTATTATTTTGTGCAAAAAAGAATCAAGGTCAGATATTTTTTGACTACACCTCGTATATATGTATGTATGTATATATATATATATAT
>NC_068985.1:52133941-52135523 GCF_001194135.2 Octopus bimaculoides
ACACACACACACACACACACACACACACACACACACACACACACACACACACACATATATATATATATATATATATATATGTAAGTGAGTACATATAAGTGAGAGTGTATGAGAGTGTGTGAATATGTGCAGCATGCGTCTCTGTGCTCCTGTATGTATAAATGTATGTATGTTTCTACGTACGTATATGCATATATACGCGTGCGCGCACACACATACACATATATAAACATATGCAAATATGTATATGTATTATATATGTATATATATATGTATATATACATATATGTCTGTATATATGTATGTGTGTGTTTGTGTGTGTGTGTGTGTGTGTGCGCGTATAGATATATGTATGTATGTAGGTATTTATATGCATGTGCATATGTATATGATACAACATGTCTCTTAGTGTGGAATGAAAGTTAGGCAATATAACCGTATATTTTCGTTAGTACAATGAAGTTACTACGTTTCAAACTTCGTTAAGTTCTCGTCACAACTGGTTTAACAACACTATCATTTTACACTTTTTATATATAGCTTTGATATATTTATTCTTGATATGATGGTAACCAGAGTTAAACAAACACTGATTATACATTTAATGAAATTTGAATCCAGAGACAGTTCAAAACGTGCGCAGTACTGCAGTTAACTTAGAACCCTGTCTACCGAGTTTCATTTATTTTTAAAAATATCATGCATTCTGTGAACGATAACGCCATTGGTTACAGTTTCCCTACTGACCAATCGTTGCTTCTCACTGTATTTCTGTTGTTAATAGTGAGCGACAAGAGAGTGTCTGTAGAAATTCATTGGAATAAATACCGCGCAGTATTTTTGTTTTAACGCGGCGGTGGCGGCTGGTATCGGCAAATTTTCTCACCGATGTATATATCATTTACCGATTAAGGCGGCGAGCTGGCAGAATCGTTAAGGAAGCTGGATAAAATGCTTAGCGGCATATCGTCCGTTCTTACGTTCTGACTTCAAATTCCTCCGAGATAGACTTTAGCTTTCATCCTTTCGAGGTGGATAGAATAAGCAATAGTTAAACACTGGAGTTGATGTAATCGGCTTACCTCCTCCGAAAATTTCTGGCCTTGTGCCAAAATTTGAAACATATCATTTGCTGATACTCAGTCTTGCATACACGCACAAACACGCACAAAGACACCGACACACACACATACACACAGGCGCACACGTAAACACGTTCATATACATATATGTGTTTATGTGTGTGGATACATCTATGTATATATATGCATGCGTGTATATATATATCAGCAAATGACATGTTTCTCCTTATAGAATATACTTAGTAATGCTCAAGAGATTTAAACTTGAGTGGGTAGAGAGGTAAATGTAGGGATGAGCGAATTAGACAGATCAATATATAAAGTATATTAAATACATGAAATACAAAGAATATACATATGTACACATCTAAAATAGTCCAAATTACGCAGATTAGAAAAGGTATAGAGAATTAAAGGGGTGGAGGGAAAGTATTGCAAATCCAACAGTGTTTCTGGGGGCTCGGCGGTCCATTTTTATACAGTGTGTGTGTGTGTGTGTG
>NC_068985.1:52136415-52139262 GCF_001194135.2 Octopus bimaculoides
ATATATATATATATATATATATATATATATATATATATATGTGTGTGTGTGTGTGTGTATGAGAGACAGATATTCTCTGTATAGAACACAGTTTGTAATGCTCAAGAGATTTAAACTTGAGCAGGTAGAGGAGTAAATGTAAGGCTAAGCAAGTTAGGCAAGTGGATATGCAAACAATATTAAATACATATGTAGCGGGCTGGATGTGATGTCAATTCGATATGATGTAGCTCACTAGTGAATGTAGCGTGTAGATGTAACGCTTGAAGGTTCTCACGTCGGAGTACCACTAAACATCGGAGAATCAACACCAAAACGGAAGAAATATTATTTACATATGTTTATTCGTTTGCCTGACCGGTAGTTAAAGAGACAGTAGCAATTCTAGTCATAGTGACAACAAGGATGGCTCGCTGGTTAGTAGTTGATGGTATAGAAAAAGATTGTCTGTCAGTAAAGAGTGAAAGAGTAAGGAATGCATGGTGCTGACTAGAAAGGAAGAAAGGATAAAGGCGGCATCGCCTTTCTTGTGGCCGAAAGCCTCTCTTCGCATGTCGAGCGAAGTGCGAAGGAAAGTGCTTCTCTTGGTTAAGGCTGACGCAAAAACAGGTGTTGCTCCTTGGTCTGGCTGACACAAAAGAGGAAGAAATAGAAAATTTTCTCTGTAATATAGACTTTGGTCAGTAATGTAGGTCAAACCTTAAGCAAAGGACTCACCTTTTCTTGACCAGCACAGGTCCTGGGGCGGGGTGGGGAGTGTTTCCCCATCAATCATCTGGTGTGGAGAGGATTTCCCGCTCGTTTTGACAAGCAACAAGCAGATGGATTTGGTTTCAAATCTCATGCAGGGTCAAGCTAGATCCTTGCACATATAATACAAAAAATGTACATATGCTTACATTTGAAAAGGTCCGACTTACACGGAATAGAAATGATATCAGGAATTAAAGGGGTTGAATAAGAGTTTTACGAGTCCAACAGCTGTTTCTGGGGGCTTAGTGGTCTAAAATAATGATTGTAAATTGATTCCATCATCGGATAATACCAGCCTCCGTCTTCAGGGAAGAATTTTACATTTAAAGTGTTGATAGAAAGGAAATTAAAAAAAATATACATACACGCACACACATATATATATATCTGTGCGTGTATGTATATATACATGTATATATCTGTGTGTGTGTGTCTTTATGTTTGTTTTTGTTCCCTACCACCGCATGACAACCGGTGTTAGTTTATTTACGTCTCCGTAACGTAGTTGTTCGGCAGAAAAGGCAGAGAGAGACTTCAAAAAATAAGTGCCGGTATGAATTTGCTCGACTAAGCTGTTGAAGGTGGTGCCCCAGTATGGCCACAGTCCATTGACTGAAACAATTAAAAGAGATAAGGTAAAGAATTACACACACATGCACGCGCGCATGGACACACACATGCACACACATATATATATATATGGGATTCTTCGTAGTTTCCGTCGACTGAATTCTACCCACGTGGTATTAGTCAACCTTGGTCTCTGGTAGAAAACCCTTGGCTAAGACTCTGCCGCTGGGACATCGGACCCGAAGCCTTTAATTGCGAAGTGAGCTCTTTTACCGCACGGTTATTCATCAAATTAAGAAAGCCAAAACAGACTTTAGTGTAATATTTATTTTACTTCTGAAGATAGTTTTTGAAGGCAGTGCTACAGCCTGGTCTTGGGCGTGATGGCTAAAACTAAAAGAAACTAAAGAAGTTAAACAACATAGTGGAATGTCTGTCTCGATAAGGGAGACTCCTGTAACGACTTACAAGAGCAACGGAGGATTTTGTAATCAAACGATTGTGTCTTTAGCGAATATGATACGGAATCTTGATAACGGAAATTGGAATATATAATGCGTGCGTACTCGCGCAAGTGGGTGTTGGAGTATTTGTGTGTGTGTGTGTGTGTGTGTGTGTGTGTGTGTGTGTGTGTATGTGTGTATAAATCGCATGTAAATATGTAAATATTATTATGGCATATGTACATATTTAAATATGTACCCAAGCTAAAGTGTTCACTTCCAAGATACCCGTATATCTGTTCTACAGCTAACATACAAACATGAATATAGACACAATATAGACACACCCACGCGCACACACACGCACACACACATACACACACACAAACACACACAAGCTCACACACAAAAACGCGAATGCACGCACACACACTCATACATATACACACACGTATACATACATATAAATAGTCAACACACGCATATACGCATTCACATTCATACTGTCTATATCCTACTCACATGAATACAGCATACATACATATAGTCACATACAACGTCCATATAAACACAATATGCTATTGCCCCTCTACCTAAATATCACATATTCATACGCATATACATACACAAACGCATACATGTTTTCAAATAAACTAAATACTCATGCGATAATCTACACTCGCACACACACATTGACACACAAACACGCACACACGCACATACACACGCACACACATACGCAAATATATACGAGCTAATTTAACATGGCTATAAGCACGCACACACGCGTATCCATAAATGTATTGAAATAAAATACACATCATTCAATAATCTGCACACACATACGTGCACACATACACTCACATACACATACACTCACATATACATACAGCTATAAGTACGCACACACGTGCACACATATATGCATTGAAATAAAATACCCATAATTCAATAATCTATAGACACACATACACGCAGGAAACGTACATGTATTCATATAAAATACACAACAGTACAATAATCTCTCACACACACACACACACACACACACACACACACACACACTCATGCTCACATGCAC
>NC_068985.1:52139364-52145203 GCF_001194135.2 Octopus bimaculoides
CACACACACACACACACACACACACACACACACACACACACACACACACACACACACTCATGCTCACATGCACACAAGCATACGTACAGTCAAGTTATCACGGGTTGGGAGTAAAAAGATAATGGCGCCTTGACAGGCAAAGAACGATAAGAGGGTTTCTGTGTTTATACATGGTTGACTGAAAGCCGGTCATTGTTAATCTCATGAATGTGCTAAAGATGTAGAAAAAAGAAGCCTGTTTGACTGTACAAGATCTGAAGCCCTGCACGTAATTTCTGGCTTACTGACAAAGCAGTTACAATTTAAAATAAAATGGAGCCAATTAGTTGCCGGCAGTTTTGGTCATTATCTTTTATCTTTTACTTGTTTCACTCATTGGATTGCTGCCATGCTGGAGCACCGCTTTGAAGACTTTTAGGGTAGTAAATCGGCCAGTATTTATGTTCTTTTTTTTTTTTTTGCTTTTGAAATCTGGTACTTATTCTATTTATCTTTCTGCTGAAATGCTGATGTTACGCGGATGTAAACAAACCGATGCCGCTTGTCAAGCTGTAAGAGTCGAGGAAGGAGACAGACACAAATACAAAAACATGCGCACGCACGCATACGTACATCGGGCTTCTTCTAGTTTCGTCTACGAAATCCACTTACTAACCTGGGGCAATTGTTGAAGACGTTTGCTCAAAGTGCAATGTAGAGTAACTGAATTCAAAACCATGTACTAGGAAGTAAGGTTTCTTTTCGATTTAACTTTTTTCAGTTTTCTTATCTCCCTTCTCAATCCCACCTTTTCTCTTATTATTTAAAATGACGTATTTCAAATGATTTCTCGTTCACAACTCATTGCCTTTAGAATGTTCTATTCTTTTCTAATTTCTTTCCCATGTTTTGGTCACTCAACTTCCCCTTCCCATACTATTCTTCTATATTGTCTGCCTCACCTAGTTTTCATCCTTCTTTAGTCTCTCTTAAGCTCCTTTGCTTTCAAATTCTTTTTCAGCGTTTTCCCCCGTTAAATCTGTTTCATTTTCCACTTCCACTTTCTTTCAAGGATTTTCATAATTTTCCGTCAGTTTTCAATATATATTTCTCATTCCGAGTTTCTTGTTACCTTTCAAATACGACTGAAAGCTTTCTTATAAATTACAGGCTAATATAAAAGCTATATAAGGCGATGAGCTGGAAGAATCATTAGCACGTCGGGCAAAAGACTTCGCGGTATTTCTTCCAGCTCTTTACATTCTGAGCTCAAATCTCGTCGAGGTCAGCTTTTCTTTTCGTTCCGCCGGGGGTCAATAAAATAAAATGCTAGTCAAGTACTTATTGCCTTCCCTCAAAAGATGGCCTTGAGCCCTGCAATGGACAGTCGTCCTATTCAGAGGCAGTGTTCTAATTTAGGTCATTTATACAGATGGAAAACCGGTTGACCAACCATATTAATCCTAAGGCTCAAGAAAACAATGTGTTATATTTTGGTGAAAGCAAAGTTTATAAATACTTTGATTTTAAGATTTAAACTCTTATTTTAAACAATTGTCTTGCTATTTAGAATTTAGGTTTAAGAGTAGAAATGCCTAATGCATACGAAAACTGTGATGCAACGATTATATACATTGTAATAGGGAAAGATTAGAAATAGAGACACAAAACAATGGTGTGAGAGGGGAAGGAAGAGACGGAATTGGAGAGAAAGATGGAGAGGGATGGGAGATGGAGAGGAAAAGGGAGAGGAAAGGAGAAAGATGGAGTTTCGCTGAAGATGACAAAAAATCTACCAACATTAAATAAATAACAAGCCTTAGAAAAGCTAATAAATTAAGAGTTCCCGCACAAAAAGAAAAAGACTTACGTAACTCACAAGGACCATAACCCCATGGATAAACTAATAGCCAGAGCCATATAAAACTGAATCAGGAAGAATAAGTAAAAACATTTAAGATAAACTCAGGAACAACATTTTGACAAGTCCTTGAGTAGCACATTGAGCACTTTAGAATAACAGTGCCTCAGTTATAAGTTGGTTTATTCGTATCGCAGAGAAGCAAGACTATACATTCATCCAATTTGATATAATTGACTACTATCCACCCATCACTAAATAGCTATTACTAAAAGGTACAAAGTTCACAAAACTCCACCTTGTGGCAGACCATAACATACAAATTATAATGTATTCCAAGAAAACAATTTTCTTCTATAACGACAGCAAACGAATGGGAAAAAGACAACACAAATCTCTTTTATGTAAGTCTGGTAGTCAGAAATTCCGCAGACATTTCAAATCTAATTGGATTATACATTTTATGCTTAATAAACAACAAATTCCACACCAGTAACGGAGGAATTTATAGAGATGACAGTCTAGAAATTAAAAAAAATATAAACGAGCAACCAACAAATAAGTTAAGAAAAGGCATAAACGAACTATTTAATGACGTGAACCTTAAAATAGTCAGCATTCCACCTTAACGACGAAAGATTCCAACCATACATTAAACCAAACGACTCAGTCTGATGTATACACCACCCACTATGCACACTTAGAGATCTACGTACCAACCTGAGCAAACAAATCTCAACGATTTCTAACGATGAAGCACTATTCAGCAAAGTAACAAAGTAACAAATGCACAACAGTTCCAAGTGTAGGGACAAACTAACTTTAAGCCCTTCAAACATATACATGGAGAAACATATTTGCCGTCATCGAATGCAGAAACAGAAGAATCTCACTGGTTAAGGAAAAAGCTTCCCAAACAGTTGAAGCATATCATTATAATAAATACAATGGATTCCTACGTTTCTTGCCTTAAAGATCAATATATGACCGTAGTACAATGGATTTTGCCTTACGTTGTCTGAAAAGCCATATTATATTGGAAGTATTAGTTTTTATACGAAAATATCCAACTTTTAAGATATATATATATATATATATATATATATATATATATATGTGTGTGTGTGTGTGTGTGTGTGTATGTGTGTGTGTGTGTGTGTGTGTATCTGTGTGTGTGTATGCATGTACAGAGAGAAGGAGAGAGAGAGGGAGGAGAGAGAAACAGAGTGAAAGAGAGAGCAAGCAAGAAAGAAAGAAAGAGGAGAGGGGAAAGATGCAGAAAGGAAAATGTACGATTATCGTTAAATATTTGATATGACAAAAATTAAATCTACTTACACATACACGAAAATTAATGAACTTTATACAAAGCAATATAAAAGACAACACAAAATATATAAAAAAAGCTACCACATAAAAAAGAAATCAGGTTATACATACAGTGGAATAAAACTTATATAATCTATATAGTAATATTTAATAATAAGCTGGTGGATTCCTAGGCAGCGTTTATATTTTTAACGCCGAGGACTCCACCGGATTGAGTGGTACTGTCCAGGTGTCGAAACCAGAGTAATATCTGTTTGGCAGCTGATGATTGGCATTCACAAATATTATGCGCGATTATGAATTTCTTATATTGTCGTCTCGTTATTCTGGGTTGCCCTAAATTCTTGTAAAGTGGAAAATGTTTGTGGATTCATAGTTTGTGGGGATCTTCTACCTTGGTATTATTTGGTTTACTCCATAGGTAACCTAATTAAGCTTGGACAATGCTTAGATATTGGAGTCTAGTTTTGGGAGTTTATGTGCCATATATTTATACAGTCGTCGCTTATGGCAAAAAGACATTGTTTGTGAATATCTCCAGCCTTCATCAGCAGTTAATAATAATAATAATAATAATAATAATAATAATAATAATAATAATAATAGTCATAGAAATAGACAAAGTAAAATCGCAACAGCGGCTGAGAAGCTCAGGACTCAAAACAGAGACTGAAGGATTTTTAATTTCAACACAAGACGAAAGGCTCCCCATCAGAAATTACCGAAAACACATAATGAAAAAAATACAAGAGACTGCAGAATATGTGGTGATGAGGAATAAACACTAAATCATATTTTCTCTGGCTGCTCAGTTCTGGTTAAGAAGGAATATATTGACAAGCATGACAGAGTTGGGACCTTCACACACTGGAGTCTATGCCAACACAATGGAATGACAACAGAAAAAAAGATGGTATAGGCACACGCCAAAAAAGGTTTCAGAAAATGACAAAGCAACCATACTCTGGGATATGTCAATGCACACAGATAGAGAAATCAAGGCTAAATATCGGATATAGTTGTCAGAAATCAAGAAAAAAATGCCTTTTAATCGATGTAACAATGCCAACAGATGATAATGTAGCTCTAAAAGAAACGGAGAAACTCTCAAAATACAAATATCTGGAAATAGAGGTAACTCGAATGTGGAGCCTAAAAACAGAAACAATCCCTGTAATAATAGGTGCATTAAGTATTATTAAACACATTCAGACAAATATGTAACCAAAACATCAGGACTTACGAATGTATATAACATACAGAAAATAGCACTACTAGACACTGCGCATATCCTACGTAAAGCATTTTCAATACAGTGAATATAAGAGCACCACAACAAACCACAGCACCTACCCAAGGCACACAGAGCTGCCCTCGGTAGTTCAGTGAAAGCGTGTGAGAACAAAATGAGACAATTGAATAATAATAATAATAATAATAATAATAATAATAATAATAATAATAATAATAATAATAATAATAATAATAATAATAAACATACAGAAAATTGCACTACTGGGTACTGCACACATTCTACGCAAAACACTTTCAATACAGTAAACATAAGAGCACCACAGCAAACCACAGCACATACCCAAGGCGCACAGAGCTGCGCTCGGTAGTGAAGTGAAAGCACGTTATAAAAATAAAACTACTGAATAATAATAATAATAATAATAACAACAACAACAACAACAATAATGATAATAATAATAATCCTTTGTATTGTAGGCACAAGGTCTGAAGTTTGGGGAAGAGTACAGTCGATCATATCGATCCCACTGCTCCACTGGTACTTATTTCATCGAACTTGAAAGGCTGAATTACTTGGCTGGACGTCCTAAATCTCTGCCTTCTTACTATGCTTTCACATATGTGATATGTATTGCACTCGGTCGCTTACGGCGTCGAGGGTTCCAGTTGATCCAATCAACGGAACAGCCTGCTCGTGAAATTAACGTGCAAGTGGCTGAGCACTCCACAGACACGTGTACCCTTAACGGGGATATTCAGCGTGACACAGTGTGTGACAAGGCTGGCCCTTTGAAATACAGGTACAACAGAAACAGGAAGACAGAGTGAGAGAAAGTTATGGTGGAAGAGTACAGCAGGGTTCGCCACCATCCCCTGCCGGAGCCTCGTGGAGCTTTAGGTGTTTTCGCTCACTAAACACTCACAACGCCCGATCTGGGAATCGAAACCGCGAGTCCGCTGCCCTAACCACTGGGCCATTGCACCTCCACGATATGTATTGCATATGTTGTTTATAAAATATATATTGCGAATTTTTTCAGTATAAAATATACATTGCCTATTTTAGATGAACAGTAAAAAAACACAAATATTCAAAATTAACCTATACACCGCTGTAGTAATTTAGCTTCTAACCTAATATTCTATGCTCTCAGGTGGGGTAGAAAATGGGGCGTTGTTCCTCTGACGGTCAGTCAGGAATTAGTAAAACGAGTCCATCAGGGATTCTTCACTATTTTTCCTTGAATACTTGATGTATTGAACGAATGTGTTCATACTCAGGACTTCAAACCAATTTCTTCTCACAGGCTTTTCAAACACGCACATACAGACATATACGCACGTACGCACGCACACACACACACACACACACACACACACACACACACACACACACACACACACACACACACACAC
>NC_068985.1:52145776-52148099 GCF_001194135.2 Octopus bimaculoides
ATATATATATATATATATATATATATATATATATATATATATATACACGCATATATATGCATGTATACATATACGCATATATATCACTTAGGTACTGCGAGTCTAAATAACCTGATGGAAAACTCAGTATACATATGCTTCAGGACAAAGTATTACAGAGTGGTAATAAGAAAATAAGATGAAAAAGAAGAAATGACTACCTTATGAACTTCATCAGCTTACAGCTGCTGCTGCTATATATATGTATTTCTTTTCCCCAAATAAATTGTACTTCATATTCGAAGCTCCTATGAAGCTATAAGGTATTAGTGCAGCCTATGGCAGAAACATCTGTAAGCCAGTGAAGTTCGTAAGATAATCGTTTATTCCTTTCTCATCACATTTTCTTACACACACACACACACACACACACACACACACACACACACACACACACACACACACACACACACACACACACACACACACACACGTATATGTTCTCTGCTACTATAATGATTTGTTCTCCTCGGAGCACTTGGACACTACCTATGAGCTAATCCCACAATTGGTGCATCACCGACCCCACCTTTCTGCCTTTCCTCAAACTACTATGTCTAGAACATCGGCCCTGTGTAATCTCCTTTTTGCTCATCTCATTCTTGCTGGTGTTGACCAGTAACAGTTTAAAAGAAACGTTGACAAAATCACCCTCAGTGGCGTAGGAGTGCATGAAAGTGTCAGTGTGTGTGTGTGTGTGTACCTGTTTGTTTGTGTTCGGAATTTCACTAAAATATGAAAGCAGTAAAACGGTTTTTATAAAAAAATTTAACCGATAAAAAGCCCAACAACATGGTAGCTATACAAAGTATTGTACGCTTGATAGTATATCTATACTTATAACCGATATTGCACGTGTAATTAACTAAAGTGCATCAGTGAAAATTTATCAGCTGTTATACACACTTACACACACACACATACACACACACTTACACACACACACACACACACACACACACTTACACACACATATATATGTAATTTCATCTTAGACAGTTATGGGTGACTTTTCTGATTCTGATGAGGTCTATAAAAGGACTGACACTAGACGGACTTCACTGTCTTTTTCTAATCAAGAAATAAATTGTCTGCTAATTACACTCACAGTGTCAGTTTAAATCTGACGCCTCTCTATCTGACTATCTGGCTATCTACACGCGCGACGCACTCATGCACACACACACACACACACACACACACACACACACACACACACACACACACACACACACACATTTGTAGAAACCTTTTTGCTTGTTTGTTTGTTTGACTGAATGAGTTCGTTTGTTTGCATGTTCTTTGTCTGTTTGTTTGTTTGCTTGTTTGTTTGTTTGCTTGTTTGTTTGTTTGTTTGTTTGTTTGTTTGTTTGTTTGTTTCTTTCTTTCTTTCTTTCTGATCTCTGAAAGCTTCGGTTCGCTAAATGCCCGTCAGATGTCGCTTATCGAGGCGGAACGTTATGTTAAAAAGATCGCTGATTCGTTAAGATGCTTATCTGAACAAGTTCTAGCCCTGTTAGTCCATCGTTACACTTGTTCACTACTGGCTGTCAGTTCTGCTTCTTCGCTTGCATAACTACGAGATGCGTAATAATAGAAACATGTGCATTCGCCAGAAAATGTCAGTAGAGTTTAACCGTAAAGAGAGAGAGAGAGAAAGGCAGAGAGAGAGAGAGAGAGAGAGAGAGAAAGAGTGAGAAGAAAAGGAAAAGAGATAGAGGGATAGAGAGAGAGAAAGGAAAAGAGAGATATGTTATAGTTCTTTTAACAAGTCACTGGTATGCTAAACAACACTTTAGCTTTGTATAGTCTACTAAAATGATACATTCGTGCATATTTAAGCGAGTAGCATCGCGTTAAAGCAATACAGAATAAGTCTGGTTATTATTTTGGATCTAACAATGTCTTGAAGTTCCTTCTTTGTCTTGTTCGGCCATTGTTGTTCTACGGCAGTGATTTGAAAGGTGGGGAGCACGCAGCACAAGAAGTGGAGCGTAAGTAGTTTATAAATGAAGACGTGTAGCCTAGTGGTTAGCGCGTTTCATTCACAATTGTAACGTCGTGGTTTCGATTCCCGGACCGGGTGATGCGTTGTGTCCTTGAGCGGAACGCGTCATTTTATGTTACTCCAGTTCACCCAGCCGTAAACGAGCAAACTTGTGACGAAGTGACTTCCCGTTTTGCGGGTATGTTGGAATGCGGGTCATTTATGCGCCTTGGAAAGCCGGTAAGAGGCCAGATGAATCTTCTAGGACTCGTAATACAGCAAATGAAATTATATATA
>NC_068985.1:52148896-52149760 GCF_001194135.2 Octopus bimaculoides
TCTATCTATCTATCTATCTATCTATCTATCTATCTATCTATCTATATATATATATATATATATATATATACTTTATTTAAAAGCAGAAGAAATATAACAAAAAAGCCGTTACTCTGAGTTTCACGTTCTCGTTCATCGGACAGTTTTGTTGCACATTTCATGTGCTTACTCCGGTATATATATATATATATATGTATGTATATATATGTATATGTATATATATGAAGTAAGTAATAAATGAATAACTTCTGCAAGGAGTTTTAATTAAAACTTCTCAATTGAATGTATATGTGCGCATGTTTCTGTGTGTGCATAGTCATACATACACATACACACACACAGACACACACACACACACACACATGTATACATATGTATGTACTATACACACACACAAATAATATTTTATGAGTGCATACACGTTTTTATGTATGTATCTATCGATGGGTGGGTGTATCGATAATAAATGCATGTATATCTTTTATCTTTTATTTCTTTCAGCCATTGGACTGCGGCCACACTGGGGCACGGACTTGAAGGGTTTAGTCGAACAAATCGACTATAGTACATTTTGTTAAAAGCCTGGTACTTATTCTATCGGTATCGAACTGCTATGTAACGAGGACTTATTCAAACCAACACCGGTTGTCAAGGAGTGGTGGAGGACAAACACAGACACACGTACACAAGGACATATATGTACCTCTGTGTGTGTGTATGTTTGTGTATGTGTGTACGTACGCGCGCGTGTATATATATATATATATATATATATACACACACACACATGGATACGTCTCTGTACACACACATCCACACACACACACATACATACATACATACATATATATATATATATATATA
>NC_068985.1:52149987-52154361 GCF_001194135.2 Octopus bimaculoides
CATGTAGTTGGGAAGCAAATTTCCCATATCAGCCTGCGTCTTAGAATCTATCTATCTATCTATCTATCTATCTATCTATCTATCTATCTATCTATCTATCTATCTATCTATCTATATCTGTCTGTCTGTCTGTCTGTCTGTCTGTCTGTCCACGATATTATAAACACATACATACATACATACATACACACTACATACATATACATACATATATAGATTAATATATCGGTAGAATATTTAGTTAAGCATGCCTATATGTACAAATGGTTATCTCTTCATGTATGCACATATAAATCGTACGCATATATATATATATATATACACAAATACATATACGTGCACACAGAAGTATATATACACATATATATAAACACATATCCATACAGACTTACATATGTTCCTACCTACTCACAAATATAATCTTATACATCCCACTATGCATACCTACCGACATACGTGGCTGTCACAAGGACGTCCAGTCCCACTGCGTGGCACCTTGGGTGTCTTCTTCTATTGCCTCGGGTCGACCAAAGCCCGAGTCTAGAGAAGATTCCGTAGACGGAAATTGAAAATAGCCTGTCATATATATGTGTGTGTGTGTGTGTGTGTGTATGTGTGTGTGTGTGTGTGTGTATGTGGGTGTATGTTTGTGTGTGTGTCTTTGAGTCTGTGTTTGTTCCCCACCACCATTGTTTGACAACCGATGCTGGTGTGTTTACGTCCCTGTAGCTTGGCGATTCGGCAAAAGTGATTGATAGAATAAGCACCAGGTTTACAAAGAATAAGTCCGGGCTCGATTTATTCGACTAAAAGACGGTGCTCCAGCATGGCTATAGTCAAATGACTGAAAGAAGCAAAAATAAAAGAATAAAAGAATACGTACCTATTTACATTCATATATATGTACACCTACATACTAATATACATACAAAAATATATATACGCATACATATATACATACATACAAACATACACACATACATACATACATATACGTATACGTATCTATCTACCTACATACACATGCACCGACATACATACATGTATATATACATTCTATGTATACACACTAACAATACAAACTGACGTATATACCTACTTATATACATACATTTATACATAAATCCATGCGTCCATGCATACATAGAGACTTTCAAATACACGCACAAACACACACACACACACACACACACACACACACACACACACACACACACACACACACACACACACACACACACACACACACATATATACATACACATGCATACATACATTCACGCCAACATATATTCGTCAATACACACCTAGATATACATACATATACACCTACGTACATATAGACATACATATATACATATATACACACCTATGTACGTATGCACATATATACCAACATGCATATATATTTATATACTTACACACACACACACACATACATACGTCTCTTACTTTCACTATAATTTATTGTTTTTCTTTTAACCTTGTATAAACATACTTATAAACGCATGTACACCGACACACGCTGAAACACGTCTCACACACGCGCACAGACTGACACACACTGACATACACACACACACACTAACTCACAAAATATACGCATAGAAACAAACACACATACATTCCCTCTTATACACACCCACAAATATATGCATAGATAGCGAAAGAAAAACGATAAAGGGCAAATTGCGAGAGTTACGAAAAGCGAGAAAGATAGAAAGAGAGAGAGAGAGAGAGAGAGAGAGAGAGAGAGAGAGAGAGAGAGAGAGAGAGAGAGAGAGAGAGAGAGAGAGAGAGAGAGAGAGAGAGAGAGAGAGGGGGAGAAGAAATACAAAGAGAGTGAAGGAGAAAAAGATAGCAAGAGAGAGTGAAGGAGAAAAAGATAGCAAGAGAGAGAGAGAGAGAGAGAGAGAGAGAGAGAACGAAATCGAGCTATAGACAAATAGTCCGGCAGACGAAGGGTGGGTAAGGATTGAAAATAAGTGTGAGAGAAGACATAACAATCATCTGGTAAGTTAATCTTCATTTTAAAACTGTTATTTCTTCGAACCTTCCCCAGCTACGACAACAACGACAACAACAACAGCAACAACAACAAAAACTACTACTACTACTACTACTACTACTACTACTACTACTACTACTACTACTACTACTACTACTACTACTACAGTAACGACAGCGGTGACGACGACGCCAGCTCTCCCTACAAAAACTGAATAAATAACTGGTAATTGTAGTTTCACGGAATTGGACAATGTAAACATCCCAGAAGGTCTCTCAGTTGATCATGTTGGACCAATTTGTTGTCTAAAAATCTATTCATGCGAAAGTTGTTAGGGCGGAGGAGAATGGTTTCTTGTTTGTAAAACAATCTTTTTCAATATTTCTACACTTGGTGTCTTTCAGCTATCACTCCTTCGTCCACATTTGTTACTTCGTACCAAGTGACAGTTTATATATATCTTAACAAACTCAAATTTAATACCGTTTGACTTTTTTTCTTTCTTTCTTTTAGCACCATAACACAATGTACAATTAAGAACTACAGACGGCTGAGCAATATTAGAAAAAAAAAAAAGGAAACAAAAATAAGAAAAGAACTTAGGATGGATTGAAAAGAGAAAATTGAAAAATGGAAAAAAAAAATTACAACCACTGATTTCCCATCCAATGATGTGTACCTCTACCCGTCTCTCTTATTAAATATTTCTCTGTGTTGATTGATCTCTGGTTTTCTGAACTCGCTCACTGTACGCAACCCGTAAGAATGTTCTCTCCCCGCTTCTTCAAGTCATCTACTTCAACGAATTCTATTGCATGGACCCCGGTTCTTAACGCTTTACCACTTTTCTCTTCCCTGAAAACGGCATTCCACTTCCGAACTTCTTTGTCTCTTAAAAAACATTTTTTTGTAATTTTAAACTTCGAACTAAATATCAGTCATTTGTTGTTGGTTAGCTACAGATGAACACTCATCCAGTAGAGCGGTGATCATAGGTATACCAACCAGGACCATCCAATATTTTATTCAGGATCATAGGCGCCGGCGTGGCTGTGTGGTAAGAAGTTTGCTTCCCAACCACATGGTTTCGGGTTCAGTTCCAATTTGACCAAGTGTCTTCTACTACGGCTCCGGCCTGACCAAAATCTTGCACGTGGGTTCAGTAGACAGAAACTGAAAGAAATCTGTTGTGTACATACACACACACACACACACACACACACACACACACACACACACACACACACACACACACACACACACACACACACATACACACACACACACACATTTGCGGTTCGGCTGAAGAGTCAGTAGAATAAATATAGATGTTTTCGATCTAGTTTGGATTCTTTGCCATCAAATTTGAATTCTTTGCCATCAAATCTGAATTCTTTGCAATCAAATTTGATGGCAAAAAGTCCAAGCTAGAGCGAAAACATCTATAACAGGTTTTAAAAAAATAAGTGCTGGGGCCGATCCATTCGGCTAAAACCCTTCAAGACAGTATACATAAACAGCATCAAAGAGAATAACTAATACGAGACTATCTCTAGTAAGTTCAGAAGTGTGAAAACAATCCTCAACCATGAGTTTAATGAAAGATTAGGTTGGAAATTTTGTAAACGTTTCCGAATATAAAAGACATTTAAAAAAGTCTGGGGATCACAATGGACGAAATATACTAGTCATTATAACCAAAAGGATCACACCAGTCTTTATTCTACTCTGATATATTCGGACATTAGTCTGAACATATCAGTATCGAATAGCAAATTACAATTGAAGAATCTAAAAGAAACGCTTGAAAATGTTATTCACATCATAAACTTCATACTTCCAGAGACCAAAGCAATCTTTAGGGCGGCTATTGATTTACTAGAAATAGAAGCTAATTATATATCTAACTAAATTTTGGATGGAAATCGTCTCAGCTAGAACACTTAGGGCAATATGTCACTGGATCAAATCTTACCGGAGTGTAAATAACAAGAATCCAGATGCCTGGTATGCTTTCATTTCCTCGGAGACTAGAATACGTTTCAATCTGAATTGAAAATATTGAAATCTAGCTGTGTTAAATATCTCATAAATATCTCTTATGTGCTCCCTTTCACACAAATACACACATATTGTACAACTTCACAACCCGTTGACTGAACACTATTCAATTTTTTTTCTCCGTGTTTTTCTCCTTGTCTCCGTATTCTTTCTGTTGAAGAGCGTAGCTCGAAACGTCAAAGACTTTCCGTATTCCCGAGCGTCATACTAATACATCCTTTTGTTATTTACACCACCTGTCCTCGTCTGTTGTTGTTTTTTCGTACATTCTCCCATATATATATATATATATATATATATATATA
>NC_068985.1:52155674-52157609 GCF_001194135.2 Octopus bimaculoides
ACACACACACACACACACACACACACACACAAACACACACACACTCACACATACACAAGCTCGCGCGCACACACATGCATGAATGCATTTGTGTATGTGTACATGAGTGAAATGAATGAGCGATGTTTAAAGTAATAGAAATTATTCATTTGTTCAAAGCTGAGGCTTCACTCTCACTATTCTGAGTATCTCTAGCATCTCTGAGGAACGTGACGATAATAGGAGACTGAGAGAAAACTCAAATACGAATAAATTACAATAATTTCATCTCTGTTTACACCCTTTTTAATAAAGTACACAAATAAATAAAAGAATGAAAAAAAAATTATATATTTTATAAACAATGGATGATGTAAGTGTATCAGTAGACATGCAGACGGTCTGTATAGCTTATAATAGGACGTTGGAAACAAACGTATAAATCCACACACAGCTTATTAGAGTTGATTTTTTTCAACATACAGGAGAAAAAAGAAAAGAAAAGAAAGTTTCATTCAATATCTACTAAAAATAGCAACGCGAGAGGCTGTTGTAATATGTTGCTGTCGGCGAGGGCTTCCGGAACATTCTGGAACGTCGGTATTTCGTGATCTAGACAAGTAAATCTTACATTGGCAGACGGAAGAGTTCACTTCTTTTCCAAATAAAAAAAAGAAAATTGATGACAGCTACTCATTGAAAGTCTATTTAGCGCAACAGGCATACAACTGATCTGTAAGGATGCCAATAAGAGAAAAAAAAATGAAATAAATAAAACCTTTCCGCCTCAATATTAAAGTTTCCTAACCTAACACATGGGAATAGATTTTTCTTCTTCTTCTTCTCCTGCTTATATCTTTATGTCTTTCTTTACTCTATTCTTGTATAATCCTTCTTTTCTTTCTTCCTTTCTTTCTTTCTCTCTTTCTTTGTTCTTTCTTATATATTTTTTGGTTTTCATGCGTTATATCTCTTTAACCTTCCCAATTCTTCATGTCAGTATCTATTCCATTTTATTTCCACCTTGTTTTCTGTATTTTACAGAAACTACGTATCTGTATTCATATTGGCAACTTCTACTTTCTGCTATCCAACCCCCCACAACCTCGCCCACCTTTCCCGAACCTCCACGCCTATCCTTTACAAAAGATATAAATCTGCTCGACTACTCGACCTTCTCAGTTGTTCATCCCTCCTGGACACACCCACCATCACGTGTTTTTAACTTCGTTGCCTTACGTGTTCTATTAACATGTCCTCTATGTTCTCACAGCAGGTCCCAAGTCTGGTATCAATATGATCGATCATTTGATTACACTTCCTTAACCTAATATACTGAATAACTTGCACGCTCTACAGTGCTTTATACTTGAGTAAAACGGGCGGTCATTTGGGAAACAGATTTCAGGAGCACTTATTAGACATTCGTGACAACTAGAGAATCTTCAAATCTTCAGTTCAACATTTTAACTCTCTTGACCACTCGCCTACCTCTCAGTCTGCGGTGTTTACAATCACTTTGTCTTTGATGAAATCCCAAAGCGCAAGAAACAACGCTTTGGGATTTCAACCTATGCACTCGTGCCCCACACGGTTTTAATACACACCTTAAATTCTTCTAATTCTTAACCGCCCACCTTCCCCTTTCTCTCATATAAATGTTCACAAGGTCATTGCCTCTATTAGTTTACATTGTATTATATATATAAATATACACACATATATATGAATCAAAATAGTTTGATTCAAATTCCTTGGTACTTTAAGTTTCAAAGCGTGATGCTAATCGTCAGCCATTGGAAACTTGACACACATTTTCAGTGGTTGAGGATTAGCATCATGCTTTGAAACTTAAAGTACCAAGGAATTTGTCTCAAACTGTTTTGATCCATACATGTAACTCCTAATAAATGTGTTGAGTGCCCTTCTTTCGTTTGTCCACTCACTCGTGTATAT
>NC_068985.1:52157801-52159712 GCF_001194135.2 Octopus bimaculoides
CATAATGGGAAAATGTTCGGAAGATAATCTTCATCCAGAAAGGGAAGAATCTCTCATCGTTCTATTAGACAGAGTGTGTTGACAAAGAAACAATACGATTTTTGTTTTACAGTAAATGTTTCAATTTTCGCTTTTGTTACACACAATATTTTAATCATCTAGAAATATATTTAAGTGAATGTGGCTTCAAAAATGTAAGTTGTTTGTACAGTAAATATTTATATTTTAGCTTTCTTTAAACAGACAATATTTTAATTTTTTAAAAAATTTTCAAGGGAATACCATTACAAATTTTTTTCGGTATATTTAAAAGGTATTCTAAAGTGGAAATGATTTTAAAAAATACGGTAAACATTTCGTAAAAGACGAACCTTCGTAAACTCGGTGTGAAATAGTTTTTTTTTTCAATAGATTTCTTTCGAGTGCATTCAAAGTATCTCACGTCTAAAGATTTGGCTGCTATTTCTAGCATTCACTACTACCACGTAACAGTTATTAGCGATAAAGGACCCGAAATACCTGTTATGTGGTAGCAGGGCGTGCAAGAAATAGCAGCCAAATCTTTCCTTTTCTGGGGAAAGGAGCCGTTTAGGCGTGATTTCGATGTCACATTTGTAGAAAGCATGCGAAATAACCTAGAAAAGAACAAAAAAAAATCTCCACGAAGTGAAACTCCGTTGCTTGGGAATTCAGAATTTCCTGGTGAACCAACAGGTCACGGTAGTCTAGTACATATGTATGTGTGTGTATGCATAAATATACATGGTCTGATCAATAAGTATCCGAACTGTTAACATAGTAACGAAGCTAAAGCACACAGCAAAGCCGCTGAGCACAGATTGACCTTAAACTCAATTATGCATACGCACCAAGTTTTAACGTTCTAGCTCACTTCTGTTGTTTATAGCAGTACTTAGAAGGAAGATGTGTAACGTGTGATCGTCGCATTGATCGTGACAGAGAAAGTTGAGCAGAGAATCGGCATCAAAGTTTGCCAAAAGCTTGGTAGTATCTGCTGAAAGACCTACGCAAAGTTTTCACGTTTTCATCGTTCATGATGCAATCAAGGAATCTTGTACAGCTTAAACCCGAGTGTCATTTTGGTCAGCTGAAAGCAGTTTTGGCACAAACTTGGCAGACACGCGTGTCATGCCCAAATATTCTGTGATAATGGACTGAACTGAGCCGTAACTAATCTGCACATCCTCTGATAACTCACGGATGGTGATTCGACAATTTGCCACCACAGCTGCACGCACATTTGCGATGTTTTTCTCAGTTCTGCTAATTGCAGGTTTCTCAGAACGTTCGTCAATATCGACATTTTTTCGGTCATCTTGGAAACGTCTGACTTACTTGTACACTTGTGTGCGGCTTATGCACTCCTCGCCATACACTTTCTGCAACGTTGCGTAGGCCTCCGAGCAAGTATCGCTATGACAACATTCTCTGTCATGGTCAATGCGACGATCACATGCTATACATGCTGTGATGGTCAATGCGACGATCACATGCTGGTGTAAACAGTGGATGTGATCTAGAACGTTAAAGCTTAGAGTGCTTGCACAGCAATGCTCAAGGTCAATCTCTACCTAGCGGCTTTATTCTGCGTACTTTAGCATCGTTACTATGGCAACAGTCCAGATACTTATTGATCAGACCTCGTGTGTATTCATATATATCTACTTGCTTCAGTCATTTGACTGCGGTCCTGCTGAAGCACTGTCCTTATTCGAACAAATTGACCCCAAGAATTATTCTTTGTAAGCCTAGTACTTATTCCATCGGACTATTTTGCCGAACCACTAAGTTACGAGAATGTAAACAAACGAACATCGGTTGTCAAGCGATGGCGGGGAGACAAACACAAACACACAAATACGTACATATATATATATATATATATATATA
>NC_068985.1:52159995-52163850 GCF_001194135.2 Octopus bimaculoides
ATCTATCTATCTATATATATATATATATATATATATATATATAATTATATTCAGATAAGAAAAAATGGAGCAACAATTAACAATTAGAAGCTGACCATTGGCATTAAAAGGTCAAAAAAACATTTACAGCTCTTTCACTTTGTTATTTTTGAAGTAAATTTGCATTTATCTCGTTCCATTTACCAAACATTGTCAGAATGATTTATCGGAGGAATATAGACAGGAGAACAAAGAAAAGGAAAAGGAAAAGGAAAAAGTGGAAGAAAGGAAAAATGTTCGTTAAGCCTTTAGGCTGACATTTTTGTGCCCTTGAAGGTTCCAGAGCAATAAGTGGGGAAAATGATTAGTTGACCAGCGGTGTTAGTCGAAAGAGTTATACCTGATAGTAATATCCGGTGTGGTTAATTGTAATAAATAACACTGTTTGAGACCACTAGATAAGTCCTTATGATTACAAATAATGCCCTTGTTAAAAATTAAAGATGGTCTTAAAAGTTTTAAGTGCGATTTACAGAATACATTTGGGTTACATAAAAGGTCTAATAAATATATAAATAAATAAAAATGTTATGTGCGGCACGGGTTATCTACTCGTTAATATAAGTAAAAACCAACACAGTCGGCTAGATAGGCTAAATCGCTAGTTTAATCATGTTTATGTTAGTGGCAGCCCTAGCAATTAGTATGTTAGTCTTTAATCTAACTTTAATGTGAATATATTAAAGCAAATTATAGCTTTAAGATAAATAATTCAGTTATTCGGGGTAATTTAATTTAACTGTGATGTGATATTAGATGCTCTATGTTAAGGGGAGGATCAAAGGGAGGTAATTAGATGTTAGGCAGGTCAGCTAATAACCTGTAATGTAGGTATTAGCAGTATTTATTTCTATGTAAGCATATATCTTTCTTCTCTCGTTTATTAAGTAATTCTGATTTGGCCATAAAAATGAAGAATTTCTCATTTATGCATATAATACA
Organism: Octopus bimaculoides; assembly: GCF_001194135.2. NCBI lineage: Eukaryota > Metazoa > Mollusca > Cephalopoda > Octopoda > Octopodidae > Octopus > Octopus bimaculoides. The sequence goes on from NC_068985.1 coordinate 52,160,977, forward strand.
GCGATTAATTTTAAGGTTACATGAAGATTATTACTATTGCTATCAGCTTTGGTAGGGTTGTTCCTATTCGATTTATTTATTTTATTTACGTTGCTTATAGATATTTATGTAATTCGTGTTATTTTTATAAGGCTCCGAGTAGAAGTACTTAATATTTTGCTTATAACCTGCTTTTTCCAATGCAATGCTATAGTGTTCGTTATACTTATTGAAGATATCTTCGTTGAGCGAGAGATACGAAATTCTTTTACTAATTCCTTGGACAACTCCTCTTTTTATAAAGTTTAGGTGGTTGCTATGTGCATTAATATTCCTCTTTTGATTATTTTTATCTTTTCATAAATTATTCTAAATGTCTGCTCCGTTTGTACGCTTTTTCAAACACTTACAAGAATTCCAAATCAATAGCTGCTGATCAAAGATTATCTAATCGCTGCCATTCGTCTTTTAATTGGTCCTAGAATTTTTAGGACCTCATTTTCAAGATGCTAAATTATTTTTATATATAATTATATATAGGCATAGGAGTGGCTGTGTGGTAAGTAGCCTGATTACGAACCACATGGATCCGGGTTCAGTCCCACTGCGTGACACCTTGGGCATTTCTTCTACTATAGCCTCGGGCCGCCCAAAGCCTTGTGAGTGGATTTGGTAGAAGGAAACTGAAAGAAGCCCGTCGTATATATGTATATATATATATATGCATGTGTGTATATGTTTGTGTGTTTGTGTCTGTCCCCCCAACATCGCTTGACAACCGATGCTGGTGTGTTTACGTCCCCGTAACTTAGCGGTTCGGCAAAACAGACCGATAGAATAAGTACTAGGCTTACAAAGAATAAGTCCTGGGGTCGATTTGCTCGACTAAAGGCAGTGCTCCAGCATGGCTGCAGTCAAAGGACTGAAACAAGTAAAAGAGTAAAGTAAAGAGAGTATATAAAATATATGTCTATATATGCGTGTACGAAAATATTTCCAGTGATCATATTTATTCTGCATGATTTGTACATACAGTGTACTTATGACTACGTTATATGTCACATGCGTAATTCTTGTGAATGTTGTATTTGCTTGGTGGTCTATTTTTTTAATCCTTGTCTTGATCACATTTGTCGAGTTAGGTTTGCACATATATCATACATGTGACCATATACACTGTGTTGCACGCGCAGTTCCTGTAGATATTGTAGCCATTTACATTTAATTTTTCTTAATCTTTTCTACACTTTTCTGCTTCTCACACCTCTCCCTATAAACTACTACACTTTCATCACTATCTATACAATCCTGTCTTCACAATTTTGACTATTCCTCGGTTCTAGAATTTTTTTTATCATTCTCACATCTTTAGTTCCGACTAATATCTTATTTCCCCTCTTTTCAACTTCGTGTGTACGTCGGTGTCATTGTGTATGTATCTTTTTATCTAGAACTTCCTTTGCCTTTATTCCTGGAACCTATTTCCCCTCTCACCCGATCTTTCCTATTTCATCTGGTTTTTAACTTGCTACAAATCTTGTTCATTCCTCCCTCATACCTTACTTCCTTCCACATAATCAAAATGCCACACTATATCACCTCATGCAACTACTCACCTCCACAGCATTCTTTTACCGTGATAGTAGCCTATCATATTTTCTTTCTCTGAAGAAGAATAGATGACTGAAACGTTAGATTTTTCATTCTCTACAACAAATCAACTCATAATCTATTTTTGTTAATACCAAGTTTTAGGGATGAATTTTACAAAAATTCTACCAAATTCTTTGGCTTTCTGATTTTTCCTTGCACTTTTCATATCTCGATTCCTTGTTATCTAAACCCTTTTTACGAGTCTCTTTCTCTTTTTCTTTTCCTCGTGTCTCTACACACCTCTCCTTTCTTTTTCTGTTTATTATATTTCTTTAATTTCTCTTCCCCACTTTCTCTTTTGATTAATTTTATCTTTTCATAAATTATTCTAAATGTCTGCTCCGTTTATATGTACTTTTTCAAAAACTTACAGGAATTCAAAATCAATTGCTGCAGATCAAAGAACGTCTAAACGCTGCCATCTGTCTTTTAATTGGACCTAGAACTTCTAGGACTACATTTTCAAGATGCTGAAATGTAATGCGCGGAAAACACCTTCTCTTATGTCTAGTTATATTAATGCACATTTCAAAAACTTCATTATCTTTTATCTTTTTGCTTATTGTCAAAAGAGTGCTGACAGGGAATATGACATAAACAGAAGAGGAACAAAATAAGAAATGGTAATGAATAAATTGGTAGTTAGAAAAAATAGAGCAGAATATTTGAAGTGTCATTTACAGTAAGGTGATTCGCTAAGACGACTTGCGCTGCAAAGGCTGGGATTTTCCGTTGGCTAGTATTACTTACCCATGGAGAGATGTCATGGAAAAGCTTCATTTTTGAAATTGAGGCAGGTATTAAAATCTTTGAAGTTTTGTAAAATTCATGCCCTATCAATTAGATACAAACTGCACTTCTTGACACCATTGCTCTATATCTTTGGCCTCTAGCACATTCTTTACTGGATGTTATACCTGATTTGTCTTTCAAATGCCATATATAGTTTGTCAATGATGTAGTCATCTTCTGTGGATGACTGGATAATCTTTCAGTTTATAACTGTGTATATTGTCTATTTTTCAATTGAAGTTACTTCAATAACGGGGTGACTTTTCATTTCATTACAAGAGTACTTTCAATTGATTAAAAAGTATTTTTGGCTCGCTCACTACGTTAAGTATGTGAGTCTCCACTTAACTATATACATTATCATATTTGTTTGTGTAAGTGCGTGTGTTTATGCCTGTGCATATATCATATATATATATATATATATATATATATATATATATATATATA
>NC_068985.1:52166620-52166838 GCF_001194135.2 Octopus bimaculoides
TCTATATATCTGTATGTAGGCCTCTATGTATGTATGTATGTATGTATGTATGTATGTATGTATGTATGTATGCATATATGTATGTAAGTATGTATGTACGTATGTAGCTATCTATCTAAAAATAATGTATTCGCATATACAGATGTATGTTATTATGTATATGTATATGTGTGTATGTATATATATATATATATATATATATATATATATATATATAT